>NW_011494755.1:124632-139042 GCF_000754665.1 Bison bison bison | reverse complement strand
GTGAAAAAGTTGGCTTAAAGCTCAACATTCAGAAAACTTAAGATCATGGCATCTGGTCCCATCACTTCATGGGAAATAGATGGGGAAAAAGTGGAAATAGTGACAGACTTTATTTTTCTGGGCTCCAAAATCACTGCAGGTAGTGATTGCAGCCATGAAATTAAAAGACCCTTACTCTTTGGAAGGAAAGTTATCACCCACCTAGATGCATATTCAAAAGCAGAGACATTACTTTGCCAACAAAGGTCCATCTAGTCAAGGCTATGGTTTTTCCAGTAGTCATGTATGGATGTGAGAGTTGGACTGTGAAGAAGGCTGAGCGCCAAAGAATTGATGCTTTTGAACTGTGGTGTTGGAGGAGACTCTTGAGAGTCCCTTGGACTGCAAGGAGATCTAACCAGTCCACTCTAAAGGAAATCAGCCCTGGGTGTTCATTCAAAGGACTGATGCTAAAGCTGAAACTCCAGTACTTTGCCCACTTCATGCAAAGAGTTGACTCATTGGAAAAGACTCTGATGCTGGGAGGGATTGGGGGCAGGAGAAAAATGGGATGACAGAGGATGAGATGGCTGGATGGCATCACTGACTCGATGGACATGAGTTTGAGTGAACTCTGGGAGTTGGTGATGGAGAGGGAGGCCTGGCATGCTGCGATTCATGGGCTTGTAGAGTCGGACGTGACTGAGTGACTGAACTGAACTGATGAACACACTTGATATCTCATAATATATAGGTAATATAATATGATATCTCATAATATATAGGTTCATCCACATGGCTGCAAATGGCATTTTTAAAAACTTTCTTTAATGACTGAGTAATCAAACTACCTCACAATTGCAATCATCTCACACACTAGTAAAGTAATGTTAAAATTCTCCTAGCCAGGCTTCAGCAATACGTGAACTGTGAACTTTCAGATGTTCCATCTTATTTCCAAGGAATAAGTCCCTGGAAACAGGCTCATCTCTTCCTTAGTAGCCTTCAGTGTGGAAATTTGAGTCAATCCATTCAGGTTAAGGTTATTATGATTACCCTCATGTACCATAGCTTTTCATTTCATCTAGAGGTTAACATTTAATTTTATCTTGTATAGCAATATTTTTTACCTTTTGACTTCCTAAGTGGACATCAATATCCTATTTAACTTTTTAAACAACCACAAAAATTGTTTAAAAGCATTTTTCAGACTGCTTAAATATATGTAAATTTAATTTCATCTTAATTGATTAACAGTTTCAATATCTGTTTTCACTGGTTCTCCTTGGCATCAGATGTTTTGTGATTTTGGTGTACCTTGATTTTAATAAGGATATTTTATTTTGACTTGTTAGATTCCATATTTATTTTGTTACTTTTAAGCATCTGTAAAAGATCTTTACATAGTCTGGATGCCTGATTATCTCATGTATATGCAAACACACACATGTGCACATACATGTCAATATAGTCTATGCTTTCAAAAGTTGTTTATGATCATTGTTGTTGGATATATATATGATGATGAAGAAATATGCTTCAATGTATTACTGATTCACTGCTCTACAGTAGAAACTAACACAATGTTGTAAATCAACTATGCTCCAGTAAAAATTAATTTACAAAAAGAAGTAGACTCAAAGAGATATAAAACAAACTTATGGTTACCAAAGGGAAAGGGAGGGAGCGATAAATTAGGAGTTTGAGATTAACAGATAAGTACCACTACAAATATAATAGATGTATAGCAGGACTTACTGTATGGCACAGGGAACTATATTCAATAACTTGTAATAATGTATAATGAAAAAATCTGAAAAAGAATATGTATACATACAGTCATGTTTGACTCTTTGTTCTGGCAAGAATACTGAAGTAGGTTGTCATTTCCTCCTCCAAGGGATGTATTTATGTGTATATATACACATGTGGTGTGTGTGTGCTTTGTGCTCATTCATGAAGTTGTGTTTGACTCTTTGCAACCTCACAGACTGTAGCCCACCAGGCTCCTCTGTCTATGGAATTTTCCAGGTGAGGATACTGAAGTGGGCTGCCGTTTCCTTCTCCAGGGGATCTTTCTGACTCAGAGATTGAATATGCATGTTCTGCATCTCCTGCATTAGAAGGAGAGTTCTTTACTACTGAGCCACATGGGAAGTCTGTATGTTTACACAGATGAGTGTGTGTGTATATGTATATATATTATATATACATAATTTTAAGGTGTTTAATTGAATCACTGTTACATTATCAGTTCCGTTCAGTCACTCAGTCATGTCTGACTCTATGACCCCATGAACTGCAGCACGCCAGGCCTCCCTGTCCATCACCAACTCCCAGAGTCCACCCAAACCCATGTCCACTGTGTTGGTGATGCCATCCATCTGTCTCATCCTCTGCCATCGCCTTCTCCTCCTGGCATCAATCTTTCCCAACATTAGGGTCTTTTCAAATGAGTCAGTTCTTCACATCAGGTGGCCAAAGTATTGGAGTTTCAGCTTCAGCATCAGTCCTTCCAATGAATATTCAGGACTGATCTCCTTTAGGATGGACTGGTTGGATCTGGCAGTCCAAGGGACTCAAGAGTCTTCTTCAACACCACAGTTCAAAAGCATCAATTCTTCAGTGCTCAGCGTTCTTTATAGTCCAACTCTCACCTCCATACATGACCACTGGAAAAACCACAGCCTTGACTAGACAGACCTTTGCTGACAAAGTAATGTCTCTGCTTTTTAATATGCTGTCTAGGTTTCTGCTTTTTTTCTACCTTAAGAAGATAAAGTTATAGGCATAATAAACTGAAAAGAGTTCTTAAATCTGTATTTCTTTTCTTTAAATCATGTTATAAATGAATTATATCCCTTCAACAATAACAACAAAAGTCATCTTACCCAAATTTGTTGACCAACTCTAGCTATTTGATTTGAAATACATAATATAATAATATACTACATGTAAATTAGTGTTTTTCAAGATGATTAATTCTGCTGCATTAATTTTTTCTCCACACTAATACTATACTTACTTAAATACTAATGTTATAGCTTATTGTTATATTTTGAAGACATTTCTCTCAATATTTCCATTTTGCTGTGATATCTTGAGTATTATTTTACATTTTAATTTCATGAGGATATTTAGAATCAACCCTATCAATTTCCACAGAATCCATATGGATATATTTCTTTCAAATATATAAAATTTATAGATAATATTGATAATTTAATCCACATACACATTCATACATACCTGTATGATTTAGCATGTTTTGTTTTGAATTTTTCACTTATATTCAATAATTGATTACTGTAAAACTTTAAAAATTCTTATGTGAATGTCTACTATTAATTAACATGAACCCACCTTTCATATATATTAAATATCTATTAGAGATTATTACATAGCATAATTGATGCTTTATTCTAGTTTTCCTTAAACTCATGTACTAGTCTGCTTAATAAGTTGAATTCATAAAATACATAGGATTTCTGAATTTACCATTTGAATACTCAAAAAATATTGAATATTTCAATGAATAGAAGACTCTTGAGAGTCCCTTGGACTGCAAGGAGATCCAACCAGTCCATTCTGAAGGAGATCAGCCCTGGGATTTCTTTGGAAGGAATGATGCTAAAGCTGAAACTCCAGTACTTTGGCCACCTCATGCGAAGAGTTGACTCATTGGAAAAGACTCTGATGCTGGGAGGGATTGGGGGCAGGAGGAGAAGGGGACGACAGAGGGTGAGATGGCTGGATGGCATCACTAACTTGATGGACGTGAGTCTGAGTGAACTCCAGGAGTTGGTGATGGACAGGGAGGCCGGGCGTGCTGCGATTCATGGGGTCACAAAGAGTCGGACACGTCTGAGCAACTGATCTGATCTGATAATTGTATAAACTATCCAAATTATTCCAAACTATTCAATATTCCAAAATTATACTTGACTTTGCTTTTATTATGACTTTTCCAACATTATTTAATTTGCATTTATAGTTAAAATTGCAAAATGACACAAACCGTTGCTCAGTTGTGTCTGACTCAATGTGACCCTATGGACTGTAGTTTGCCAAGTTCCTCTGTTCATGGGATTCTCCGAGCAAGAATACTGTAGTGGGTAGACATTCCCTCCTGCAGGTATCTTCCCAACCTAGGGATCAAACTTGTGTCTCCTGCATTGCATGCAGATTCTTTATTATCTGAGTTATCAGGGAAGCCCAAAAGTGAATTTTAGTAGCTCAACCATGTCCAACTCTGCAATGCCCACCAGGCTTCTCTGTCCATGAAATTCTCCTGGCAAAAATACTGGAGTGGGTAGCCAGTCCCATCTCCATCAGATGTTTTGTGATCCTTTCTTCAGAGGATCTTCCTGACCCAAGGATGGAACCCAGGTCTCTTACATTGCAGGCAGATTCTTTACCATCTGAGCCATACAAGTTAGGACTCTTTATATAAAAAATAACAGAATATGTAACGCTTACTGGTAATTAACAATAAAGGGAGTTTAGTGACTCAGGTTACTTCTGGGTCTAGAACTATGCTTGATTTTACATGGAGTTGGATTCAGTGTTCAGTAAAGCCAGAATGGATCACATGTCTACCCTTCCTCCATTTCCTCCTTCCTCCTTTTCTCTTTCTTTTTATTATTTTTTTGATAGTTAACTTATCTGTGGTGAAGTACAAAAACCTTAAGTATATAACTTGATTAATTTTTACATACATATTCAGCAGTGGAATAGCCTAGATCATGATGTAGACTATTTCTGGCATGCTCATAAGTTTCCTTATATCACCTCCCAGTCAGTATTTTCCTCAAGAATAAAACTGCAATCCTTACCATATTAGATTAATTTTCCCTCTTCTTGAAATTCATATAAATGGGATCATCTAGTATGAATTCTTCAGTGTCTGGTTTTCTAAGAAAGTCACTTTTAAAATGATCTCTTAATTTTACAAATAGATGACATATTGATCACCCTCATTTTCTTGCATCTTTACAAAAAGGTTCATTGTTAATCCTGCTTCCTTCATTTCTTTATGCCATCAAACTTACGCTCTCTCTACAGTACAGTTTCCTCTCTCTGTCTGCTTAACTGTTTTGTTCTCCCCCATCCATTTCCAGAATAAAAATACTTTCAAAATATAAACTCATTCACATTCTATCTAACGTTAACCTTGTGTGTGTGTGTGTTAGTCGCTCAGTCGTGTCCGACTTTTTGCGACCCCATGGACTGCAGCCCGCCAGGCTTCTCTGTCCATGGAATTCTTCAGGCAAGAATACTGGAGTGGATTGCCATTCCCTTCTCTAGAGGATTTTCCCAACCCAAGGATTGAACTCTGATCTCCTGCATTGCAGGCAGATTCTTTACCATTTGACCTACAGGGAAGTCCTGCTGCTGCTACTGCTAAGTCGCTTCAGTCGTGTCCAACTCTGTGCAACCCCATAGATGGCAGCCCGCCAGGCTCCCCCGTCCCTGGGATTCTCCAGGCAAGAATACTGGAGTGGGTTGCCATTTCCTTCTCCAATGCATCTAAGTGAAAACTGAAAGTGAAGTTGCGCAGTCATATACAACTCTTCGTGATCCCATGGACTGCAGCCTACCAGGCTCCTCCGTCCATGGGGTTTTCCAGGCAAGAGTACTGGAGTTGGGTGCCATTGCCTTCTCCGACAGGGAGGTCCTAGCCCATCTCAAACTTCTCAAATATAGATATTTCCAAGGAGTTCAAATTCTCCTCCTCTATGATCACTCCCAAGTGACACTCAAAAGCATTACTAAATCAATGAAAATCATTCTAAATCTTTTACGTGTCTAGTTTTGGATCCTCAGTCGTAGATGCAAGTCCAACTTTCCAAGTGCCTGCTTTACATTATCACTAGTGTTTTCTTACCACTTTTCAAATGCTGACCAATGGTCAGCCTTCTCCTTCAAACCATCTTCAACTAATTTTTTGCCTTTGCACATACTTGCACAAGACTTTTCCTGATATTAGAGGACTAGATCCTTGAGACATTCTCATGTATTTTAACAGTTGTCAAGTCCTACAAATCCTTCATTTTAATGTATTTTACACATTTTCTTTCTTTTCATGCCTACAGCCATTATCCTAATTTACTCCTCTGTGACTTTGTACCTGGACTGCTTGAAGTAGTCTCCTTACTCTTTTTCTGTTATTTCAATTTTAATGCATCATACTCAGTCACATGCTAATTGTCATGTATCAGAGTATCTATACTGTCAGCCACAAGCTCTTGAACTATAATTAAAACAGGCAATTAAAAATTGTTGACTTTAATTAAAAACAATATGAGCTGCAATCAAGACTCCTTATTCTTGAGTTCATCTATAGATCTGGTAGCCCTATTTCATATCATTCATTCACTTACCTGTTCTTTTATATGTCTATTACCTTTTATCACAAGGAAGTCAACTTCAAAGTTGCAGATTTTTTGTATGTTTTGTTCATTGTTAAATTCCAAGTCCCTAAAAGAGGGCTGAACTCATAACAAATACTCATTAAGTACTGGTGAAAGAGAGTGATTTGTTCTATAGTCAAATGGGAATATTTATTCCCCAAAGAAAATAAATGCTTTCATTCTTCTATCATTGCTCAAGCTAAATACCCTTAGTGTAATGCCCTTTCTATATCTTTTCACATCATAAAAATACATAAGTAAAGATAGATCCCAACTGTAGAAATTCTTTAAAGCTCTTTTTAATCACCCCAACCTAATGTTAGTTCTTTCTCCTTTAAATTCCCATAGCACTTTGCATCATTTTTATAGAACCTATAATACTAGGCCCTTAAGACTCACTTGAAAAATTACTTGTCTTAATCTCCCTAAAAGACATCCTTTGAGGCCAGAAGCTCTATTTTAGATGTATTTAGAACCTTAACATTTAGTGGAAAAACTTGTTAATGGCAAACAGTTAATGTATACTTATTTAATTGGGCTAGGTATTATTTTATGTTCAACATAAATTTGGCAGAATAAACCAGTGTTTATCATGCATGGAAATGTCAAAGGATATTGTGCTTAATTTTATTCTAACAGATTAATTTGTTTGTGTCTGCTAATAAACAACTTAACTACTATCCCTGGGAATGAAGGAAATACTAATTTTATGAATAGTTACCAGTGTAAACAACCTCTGTGATTCCATGTTTAACATAGTATTCATTATTTTTAGATAGAACTCATTAAGGAAGAATTGTCCTATTCTGGAAAAACAGTAATTCATGTTCTGCAAATATAAATGAAGTAGAGTTCATACTGTTAGCTAGTCTAAATTTCAGTTTGGATACTTAACATGTTAATTTATACAAATGCATTCCAAATTAATGTGTCACATATCCAGCAGGTTTTGAGAAAGTTATGGGAGTGTGTTATTTGTTAGATTTATATGGTGGATATGTGAATGCATAAATATACAACCAGAGTGAAAAAATAAGTTGTGGCACAATGGAACCCAGATAAAATGTGAGCAGCATTCATTGATTCTGGAAAGTGCTAAAAATCTACATATATTTATGGGTAACAAAAATGTAAAATTGGTCCAGAAACTATACTCCAGATCAGTTGGAGAAGAAAAGGCTTTAAAATATAACAGATCAGTATTCACCTCCATGACCTGTAGGTAAGTAGAGCCTATACCAATGATGATTTTAGATTCATTAGAAAAGTGGTTATTTAAAATTAAGCAGAGAGTTAGTGTTAGTTTCTTCAATTTGAGGTGTTAATGGGGACCTTATGAAGAATAAGTGAGATAATGCAGTGATTGTCAACATTTTAAAGTATAAAAGCTTCATATCAAAGCACTAGTGGATACCCAATCCTTATAGTACTATTTTTAGGCTCAATTTACAATTAAAAAAAATTCATTGAAAAACTACTGTGATTTTTTTAAAGCTCTTAAAAAGAATTTTCTTTTAGTTATTACAATACTTACGTGACTTTCAGCTTCCCTGGTGGCTCAGATGGTAAAGAATCTACCTGCAATGTAGGAAACCTGGGTTCGATCCCTGGGTTGGGAAGATCCCCTGGAGAAGGGAATGGCAACCACTTTGGTATTCTTGCCTGGAGAATTCCATAGACGGAGGAGATTGGAGGATAGTCCATGGAGTTTCAAAATGTCAGACACAACTGAACAACTAATACTTTCACATTTATATGACTTTGAAAAAGCCATAATACATATTGTTAAAAGGTGCTATTTTTCTTGCCAGTGAGTATTTTCCCTAATAGGGTCAGCCTAATATATCATGCAATTCAATACAGCATTTATTAAGGTTATTCCTACTTTATTACAGAGTCTTCCCACTCCTGGGTTAAAACCTTCTCTTTCCAAAGAGATCTAGGGTAATCGTTTAATCTAAGTCTTGGTTTAAGTAACAGTAAGTGAATGGAATGGCAACATACTCCAGTAATCTTGCCTGGGAAATCCCGCAGACAGAGGAGCCTGGAGGGCAACAGTCTGTGGGGTTGCAAGAGTCAAACGTGTCTTGGAGACTAAACCATCACCACCACAAAGTGCATGAACATGGCTATTGTTGATAGTGTTGGTAATGATAATGTTTTCAATGAATCCTCCAAAATTTCACACACATACACACACACACTGCTGCTGCTGGTTGCTTAAGTTGTGTCCGACTCTGTGCGACCCCATAGACGGCAGCCCACCAGGCTCCCCCGTCCCTGGGATTCTCCAGGCAAGAATACTGGAGTGGGTTGCCATTTCCTTCTCCAGTGCATGAAAGTGAAAAGTGAAAGTGAAGTTGCTCAGTCTTGTTCAACTCTTTGCAACCCCATGGACTGCAGCCCACCAGGCTCCTCCGTCCGTGTGATTTTCCAGGCAAGAGTACAGGAGTGGGTTGCCATTGCCTTCTCCACACACACACACACAATTAAGACAATAATGTAATTTCTCATTAAAGGGAAACATTTGCATTTCACAAGCAATAGAACTTTAGTGTGACATCCTGAATATACAAAATGCCACTGATAATTTAAAGGTTTGTGTTTTTATTTCCACATGTCGTTCTTTAATCCAGCTGCAGATGAATTTGGCTGGATGCCTATAAGTGAGAGAAAATAGAAAATCACAGTCTAAAATATTTCCTTTATAATGACATTTTGTTGGCTGATTAATCTTTTCTGTTACAAAGCTAAATAACACCATATGTTAGCAGCAAGTTTATTGCTACAAGATACAAGAAAGATCTACCTCATGATAAATGATATGGATATTTTTTAGCTGAAAGTGAAAGGGAGAAAAAAATGCTGTTGGAATCTTGTTTCCAAAATCATTTAGGTAGTTTGATTATATGATATATATCATAGAAATGAGGGTGTCTTCAGAGATCAGAGGAACACTTTATAAGTTAGGCCTTCTGAGTTAAGCCCATATGGGCAAACACAACTTTCCTTTAAATCTATGTGGATGGTGTTTTGGCAAAGTGAGACACTATTTCCAACACAAGCTACTTGAAATTTAATTAAATACAATGCTTAAACAACAACGAAAATTTAAAATACATTTTTGATTATGTATTAAAGCCAAATGAAGCTTAAGAACTAATTCTGTTTTATTTTCCAGATAGTTTGTATTTAAAATACAAACAGTAGCAAAACTACATTAGAGAAGAATAAAAAAAATGATAGTATAATGGAATTTTTTTTTCTAGTATGTTATTTTAGATGCTTATCTCAAATCATTCAAAGTCATTTATTGAGTTCCTACTGTGTGCCTATTTTAGACTCTAAAAATATAGTAGTGGTCAAAAATAGATAAGATCTGTCCGCATAAAAATTATAGACTGCTTAGGGAAAATATGAATGAATGAATAAACAAATCATTATACCAATATAATATAACACTGTATAATATTACCCAATAATTGCTAATGATTTCAAAATAGATTAGTACCATAAGGAACTTCAAGTAATGAAATTGAAGTATATAAATGCTACTAAAAAATTAAAATTAAGGGTAAAAAAAAGTGAAATGAAGTAAATGTTAAATAGCCCAGAAAATTCATTCTTCCATTCCACCCAATAAACACATGAGACACATAAGCCTATCTTTTCTCAAATTCTCAGTTTAAGCATCATGTTCTGCTGAGTGTATTTCTATTATGTACAAAGGTACATTTCACACCATCTGTAAAGGGAAAATCATTATCAACATTAATTAAAGCAATATTAATTTATTCAATTGTTTATTCACTACTTCAATTATAAATTCAGCAGACATGTGTTTAGTGAAGTAAGGTAAGATAAAAATTAGTAAGGTAAGATAAAAATTTGGATTCTGGAGTAATGCTGCCTGGCTTAAAACTTGGCTTGATTTTTTTTTTTTTTGATATGCCTTACAGAATTGTGAAGGTTAAAGGAGAGAAATCATGGTATGGCAAGTACATTCTAAAGCAGCTCCCAAAGAATCATACCTTTATGAAATCCCTGCACCTTGAGTATGTGTAGAATCTCTGACATGTTCCTCAGCCAGAGAATATGGTAAGGACAATGGAATATTACTCCCATGATTACATTTCCTTAAAGAGGACTCTGTCTTACTAGATTGTAAAAAAGAATCACTTTGTGACCTTAAAGAAGCAAACCACGATATTGTGAACTGCATATGAAGTCACATAGTAAGAACCTACAGTGGCCTCCAGGAGCTGAGGACAGCTTTTACTCACAGCCATTTAGAAGCCAGAGTCCTTAGTCGTGCAACTACAGAAAACTACTATTGCCAGCCAACTAAGTGAGCTCGGAAGCAGATTCTTTCCTAGCGAGATCTCCACATACAAACAAACCTTGACTACAGCCTTGTGAGACTTTTTCAACAGGGAACCCCACTTAAAGTATGCTCAGATTTCTGATCTATAGAAACTATGAGATGACAAGCTTGTGGTGATTTGTTATGCAAGAAAAGAAAATGAGTTTTACATGGAAAGGGCTTAGAACAATACTCTAAAAAAGCAAAGTGCTCAATTAATTGCATTTTAAAAAAATCATATACTCCATGATCCAGGAATTTGGCTAGTAACTTTTTAAAAGGATGGAGAAGATATGGTCCCTAACTACTTGGAGTCTACTGTCAGAGAGAAATACAAATAGATCTGATACAATGTGGAGCTGCTGCTTGAATTGCAGGAAGAATGGGATCCTCTGGTTCAGTTCAGTTCACTCAGTCGAGTCCAATCCATGTGGCCCCATGGATTGCAGCACGTCAGGCTTCCCTGTCCATCACCAACCCCCAGAGTTCGCTCAAACTCATGTCCATCAAGTCAGTGATGCCATCCAATCATCTCATCCTCTGTCATGCTCTTCTCCTCCTGCCTTCAATCTTTTCCAGCATCAGGGTCTTTTCCAATATAGTCACTTCTTTGCATCAGATGGCCAAAGTATTGGAGTTTCAGCTTCAGCATCAATCCTTCCATAAATATTCAGGACTGATTTCCTTTAGCATTGACAGGTTTGATCTCCTTGCATTCCAGGGGATTCTCAAGCCTCCTCCAACACCACACTTCAAAAGCGTCAGTTCTTCAGGGCTCACCTATCTTTATAGTCCAACTCTCACATCCATACATGACTACGGGAAAAACCATAGCTTTGACTAGATGAACCTTTGTTGGCAAAGTAATGTCTCTGCTTTTTAATATGTTGTCTAGGTTGGTCATAGCTTTTCTTTCAAAGAGCAAGTGTCTTTTGATTTCATGGCTGCAGTCACCATCTGCAGTGATTCTGGAGCTCAAGAAAATAAAATCTGTCACTGTTTCCATTGCTTCCCCATCTATTTGCCATGAAGTGATGAGACTGGATGCCATGATCTTAGTTTTTTGAATGTTGAGTTTTAAGCCAACTTTTTCACTCTCCTCTTTTGCTTTCATCAAGAGGCTCTTTAGTTCTTCTTCGCTTTCTACCATAAGGGTGGTGTCATCTGCATATCTGAGGTTATTGATATTACTCCCAACAATCTTGATTCCAGCTTGTGCTTCATCCAGTCTGGCATTTTGCATGATGCACTCTGAAGCTGAAACTCTAATACTTTGGCCACCTGATGCAAAGAACTGACTCATTTGAAAGTCAGTTGCTGGGAAATATTGAAGGCAAGAGGAGAAGGGGATGACAGAGGATGAGATAGTTGGATGGCATCACGCACTCAATGGACATGAGTTTGGGTAAACTCTGGGAGTTGGTGGTGGACAGGGAGGCCTGTAGTGCTTCAGTCCATGAGGTCACAAAGAGTCGGACATGACTGAGAGACTGAGCTGAACGGAAACTCTGGATATAAGTTAAATAAGCAGGGTGACAATATACAGCCTTGACATACTCCTTTCCTGACTTGAAACCAGTCTGTAGTCTGTTGCTTCTTGACCTGCATACAGATTTCTCAGGATGCAGGTAAAGTGGTCTAGTATTCCAATCTCTGGAACAATTTTCCACTCCCAGATGGGATTCTCTTGGAGTGCCTGTAAATGAAACAGAACATAACCTGGGATGGAAAGCATTCCAGAGAACCTGTTGCCTAACAAATCTTAAATAATGATCCTTTCTATCACACACTTAATAATTAGTTTCAATGTATTTCTTCCAGTAAAATATAAACTCCTTGAAGGCAGGGATTTTTGTCTAAATTCCTAGTACCTAGATGAATGCCTAGTATATCATAAGTGTTTAACATTTATTTGATTAATGAATTCCAAGTCAATCAAATGGATGAATTTATGAAGGGTCACAAGGAAATCAGGCAGGAAGGATAAATTAGGAAGGAGTGGCATCTGTAAAATATTGGTGGTCAAAGGGGCACTGTGTCCAGATAGCCATCAAGTTCCTTTTCCTCAAAAACTGACTCTCTGGAAGGACAAAATAGTACGCTGGGGTCAATGCATGGATGTTCATTCATATTTGCAAACACATGTACAACAAAGTTGTGGTGTATTTCTATTGTCATTCATGGCATGTTATGTTACCAGATGACAGAAATCACTTGGATACATATCATAATCTTTGAGAGTACAATAAAAATTAGATTTATATTCCTTGGAAAGATTAAAAATCTATGCAATGCAAGGAATCTACATGGACTTTAGGTCAGTACAGGGGTTCTCAAGGATAAGCTATAGATATTTTATCTTCATCACACATACACACACACAAAATTGAAAGACTTGGATTTTTTCCTTAGTTATCACTTCATTTCTCCCTTTTATTTATCACTCATCATTAAGCTAATAAGCCAGTACAAGTATTTCATATAACCTACACTCTCGATAAAGACAAAAGGTAAAAGCTTAGAGGTCATAAGCCTTTTCCCTGGAACTGTTTGCCAGATAAAAAATTAGTGAGGGATAATATTGTTTTGCTAAATACAGCATAAAGTTGAAACATGTACTATTGAAACTCAGAATGTTTCTCCAATTGAGCAGTCAAAACTCATTATTTAAATTTTTCTTTAGGTCTGAAATTCAGGTGTCTTTATAATGTACCTACCCTATACTAGAATACTGAAATCCTTCTACATCAAAGATATATTGTGTTTTGCAAACATATTTTCATCAGTAATTTACTCTGGTGGAGAAAATCTCTTGATTCAAACCTTTGCACCTAACAGGAGAATTAAAAAATAATTTCAGATCATTTAAAACCACTGAGAGATCAGTGGACAGTCAATATATAAGTATATTTTGGATGGGATGTATATCATATGTAACAGGGATCTGGAAGTTCCTATGTGAAACACAAGAAGTGTGAGTCTTTAAAACTGAAAGAGTTATCAATTATGTTTTAATCTTACTCACTATGGGCTTAATCAATGATGTGTAAAGTAAGAGTATCATTTTGAATACTATATTGTGTAAGTATCATAGTGTGAAGTACAAAAACTCAATCGAAAATCAATTATCTTATTTAGAAATATTTAATAAAGGCTACATTGTAGTTATTAAATATTAATAAAGGCTACATTGTACACCACCCTTATGGCAGAAAGTGAAGAGGAACTAAAAGGCCTCTTGATGAAGGTGAAAAAGTTGGCTTAAAACTCAACATTCAGAAAACGAAGATCATGGCATCTGGTCCCATCACTTCATGGGAAATAGATGGGGAAACAGTGGGAACAGTGTCAGACTTTATTTTTTGGGACTCCAAAATAGATGGGGAAACAGTGGGAAGAGTGTCAGACTTTATTTTTTGGGACTCCAAAATCACTGCAGATGGTGACTGCAGTAATCTTAATTTTTAAGATTAAAAGACGCTTACTCTTTGGAAGAAAAGTTCTGACCAACCTAGATAGCATATTGAAAAGCAGAGACATTACTTTGCCAACAAAGGTCTGTCTAGTCAAGGCTATGGTTTTTCCAGTGGTCATGTATGGATGTGAGAGTTGGACTATAAAGAAAGCTGAGCACCTAAGGATTGATGCTTTTGAA
>NW_011494755.1:113758-124532 GCF_000754665.1 Bison bison bison | reverse complement strand
CCCTGGGATTTCTTTGGAAGGAATGATGCTAAAGCTGAAACTCCAGTACTTTGGCCACCTCATGCAAAGAGTTGACTCATTGGAAAAGACTGATGCTGGGAGGGATTGGGGGCAGGAGGAGAAGTGGACGACAGAGGATGAGATGGCTGGATGGCATCACTGACTCGATGGATGTGAGTCTGAGTGGACTCTGGGAGTTGGTGATGGACAGGGAGGCCTGGCGTGCTGTGATTCATGGGGTCACAAAGAGTCAGACATGACTGAGTGACTGAACTGAACTGAACTGAACATTGTAGTTAAAGAAATTAAAATTTCACACAGCAACAAAATAATTTACATTAAAATGTATATGCAAATACCTAAACATAAAGGATTTTTATTGGCATTGTTGCTATTACAGTGGTTATTTTTATCTATGGTATAAAGTTTTTCCATCTCAGTACCTCGACTAGGCATTTGTGTACACACTAAGAAAGAATTAGTGTGAATGGAGACAGGATTGCAGCCTTGTCTCTGCCATCCATTTTATCTCCACTCTTTGCTCCCTCCAAGTGGAAAGCATGGAAGTATATGCAACCTTTAGGATTTTTAACATCTGACATACATGAACTGCTTTTAGTGCTGGGCATCTGCTTCTCTGAGAGGGAAAAATCTCTCATGTGTGACATTTGCTATTCCCATAGTGTATACTTCCACTATGGCTAATTTCAAAATGTCAAATTATTTAATAGTTATTGGCAACATTTCTGAATGTTTTACAGTCAGCTCTTGAGAGTCAGTAGGAGCCTATAGGAGCCTGACCTGTGGGCATACCACAAGATACAATCATACCACAAGATACAGTCAAGTGCTCCATGCAGGATGTTTGGAATTTCTAAATAGTAAAGTGTGGGAAGATAGTAGCAGGTTATAAGGAAAAAGGAGGTTGGGTAAAGCTCTTTGAGAAGGATATTTGTCATATCAGCAAATTAGTATTTGTTTGAAAAAATAAGAGATGTCAAAGGATTTTAAAGATTTGACAAGGTCAGATTTGTTAGTTAAAAAGATCATTTTGACAGTTATTTTGCATTTTGACAGTTATGCGGAATTCAGGTTAGAAAAGATGAGTCGAGAGGAAGAAGAATAACTTAAGTCCTGTCAAACGGTGGAAGAAAGAGTAATTTAAAATTTTGTTAGTGAAGTACAGTGGAGAAAATGCAATCTGAAAAGGTCTCAGTGAAGGGCTAGGAGGTGGTATCAATAAGTCCTAGAGGAAATCTGGTCTTCTGACATCCTCAGTGCTAATTCCAGGGACACATGACAATATAGGCCTTGGACTAGAACTGAGGTTGGATTCCAGACCCCAGAATTCCTACTGAGAGCAAATTGCCAGTGCATTCCCAAGTGTATGGAGAAAGCATTCTGATTGGAGGAATCAGTTACTAGAAGTGCAGAAAGCATCAAAAGAAATAAATCAATTAGCAAAGCCAGACCAAGATTCTGGTAGGACCAGCAAGACAGCTGACTTGATACACGTATATTCAGTACTTGAACTCAGGGTTAAGTAAAGTCTTGATGAGGAATGGTCTGTTCTCACTCTCTGAGTTGAGTCTGATGTTGTATATTTTAAGACTATTCAAATGATACCATATTCAGAAATTTTTGAATCTAAGAACAGAGAGCTAGCTAGGCTGGTTAGTGCAACATCATCCTTGATAAAAGGAAAGGGAACCTTTGAGTTTCACAGAATACACATTCCTTACTAAAGCTTACTCAATGGTGGGATCTAATTACCTGCAAGGGCATCATGGAAGCAGATTTATGGAATTATATTGAGACAAAACATTTTGGTGATTAGTTGTGTTTTGAATATAATTACTAGAAATGATTTCATGTAAGTAGAAGTATATTTTACTAGAATTTTTGGTATGCATATTTTTATACTTCTAAAGAGGATTTTTAAAATAAATATGACATACAGAGTTTTTAAATATTAGGAAAATCTTATATTCATGAGCACCAGTAAATATATCAACATTATATAGGGTAGGATAAGGAGGATATTTTCAAATGATTTCAAATTTCGATTGCATAATAAAACTGTCGATAGTTATAATGATTTAAATATTAATGGATTCTAGAGTAGTTTTAGAGTAGTATTAAAATTAAAATCTACCAAAGTTGATATTTTCTGATTAGTATAAATGAGATATAAAAAATGGAAATTCATATACACTATAAAATGTACCAGTGGTTTTGAAAAAAGATGGCTGAATTGTTATGCTTTTTTATTTAATATTTCTGATTTGACAACTTGCTAAAAATTTTTTTTGTTACAGAATTTCTCTCTTTTTGCAGCACATAACACATTTTAAATTAATTACAGCTGAGGACTGGGAGGTTGCTTGCTTTAGTGTGATTCAAAATTAATTTCCTAATTCAAAATGTAACCAAGAGTAGTTTCTTTCCCTATGGGTTAGTTCTTATCTAGAGAACATCACAACATCACAACATCTCAGAGGACAAGTACACCTTGGAGTTTTAATGTCACCTCCTCCATATGCCCTCCCACACAGAGCCCTTTTTGGGAAAAAAAAAAAGGATCCTGTGCTCAGAGGAGACATAGGGCTGCTAGTAACCTCCAGCACCTAGACCCATATATGGCCCAGGCTGATGCTGAAGAGAGGAGTGGAGGTCATTAAGTAGGTAGGACCAGAGGAATGCTTGGGCTTTTTCATCTGCTCAGTGCAGTTTCCAGTTGACCTGACAGTAAAGGAACGTTTAGTGGTGTACATAATCTTGGTGTTCCAGAGAGAGGAGGGAAGGGTTCTTTATTTTATGCCTCTTATTTGAAACTTTATGTGATAGTAACTCTATGTAATAATATTTATGTAAAATTATACAGCTTAAAAGTATGTTGTTGTTGTTATACAATCCCCGTGCAAAGCAAACAAACAACAAAAACTCAAGTCACCATATTAAAGTAATGGCATAAAATTACTCATGATTTAGGGTTTGCAATCTTCAACTAATTAAAGGGATTGCTGTCCCTAATTACTAATGACACATTGACATATTGTGTGTCCATAGTAAGAAAATATATTACAGGATGACATTTTCTTGGAGGACTCAGTTCAGTTCAGTCACTTAGTCGTGTCCAACTCTTTGTGACCCCATGAACCGCAGCATGCCAGGCCTCCCTGTCCATCACCAACTCCTGGAGTTCACCCAAACCCATGTCCATCGAGTCGGTGATGCCATCCAACCATCTTCCTCTGTCGTCCCCTTCTCCTCCTGCTCTCAGTCTTTCCCAGCATCAGGGTCTTTTCAAGTGAGTCAGCTCTTTGCATTAGGTGGGCTAAGTATTGGAGTTTTAGCTTCAACATCAGTCCTTCCAATGAACACCCAGGACTGATATCCTTTAGGATGCACTCACTGGTTGGATCTCCTTGAAGTCCAAGGGACTCTCAAGAGTCTTCTCCAACACCACAGTTCAAAAGCATCAATTCTCAAGGTGGCATAACCAAAGAATAGTTCCTAGGATCCCTGACGATATAAACATATTTCCTCTCTTTTTACACACTCTTTAATCCCAACACTCTCCACTTTCAGGTTCCCCTTCCCTTGTTTAAACAGATGCTGGCTTTGTCTTCAATGCCTTTGGGGTGAGGGTAAGTGTTAGTTGCTAGCAGTTCTGTAATCCATTAATATTATTTGATTTCCAGAAGATCAAACTGACAAAAAAAAAAAAAAAGCAAACAACAACAATAAACAACAAAAAAATAAAGGAGGTTAAAGGGTGTAGGGAAAATAAAGATTAATCAGGGACACAGAAATAACTAGTAAAAACACAAGAAAAATTTTGCAGGCTAGAAAGAAATACACATGTATTGTTCTTCCAATCCTAGAATAGAAATTGATATATTTCTCACAGGTATGAGTTTTTACACATGTATCCATACTTGTTACATAATAATATGTATTCTTTTTAATATATTGATTGTACTATACAATTTAAAATATAGGCTGTATGCTTCATTAAAAGCATATAGAACATATATTTTTATATCTCTAGTGTCTATCATATGGGAATACCAGACCACCTGATCTGCCTCTTGAGAAATTTGTATGCAGGTCAGGAAGCAACAGTTAGAACTGGACATGGAACAACAGATTGGTTCCAAATAGGAAAAGGAGTACCTCAAGGCTGTATATTGTCACCCTGTGTATTTAACTTATATGCAGAGTACATCATAAGAAACACTGGACTGGAAGAAACACAAGCTGGAATCAAGATTGTTGGGAGAAATATCAATAACCTCAGATATGCAGATGACACCACCCTTAGGGCAGAAAGTGAAGAGGAATTCAAAAGCCTCTTGATGAAAGTGAAAGTGGAGAGTGAAAAAGTTGGCTTAAAGCTCAACATTCAGAAAATGAAGATCATGGAATCCAGTCCCACCACTTCATGGGAAATAGATAGGGAAACAGTGGAAACAGTGTCAGACTTTATTTTTCTGGGCTCCAAAATCACTGCAGATGGTGACTGCAGCCATGAAATTAAAAGACGTTTACTCCTTGGAAGGAAAGTTATGACCAACCTAGATAGCATATTGAAAAGCAGAGACATTATTTTCCAACAAAGGTTCATCTAGTCAAGGCTATGGTTTTTCCTGTGGTCCTGTATGGATGTGATAGTTGGACTGTGAAGAAGGCTGAGCGCCAAAGAATTGATGCTTTTGAACTGTGGTGTTGGAGGAGACTCTTGAGAGTCCCTTGGACTGCAAGGAGATCTAACCAGTCCATTCTGAAGGAGATCAGCCCTGGGATTTCTTTGGAAGGACTGATGCTAAAGCTGAAACTCCAGTACTTTGGCCACCTCATGCAAAGAGTTGACTCATTGGCAAAGACTCTGATGCTGGGAGGGATTGTGGGTAGGAGGAGAAGGGGACGACAGAGGATGAGATGGCTGGATGGCATCACTGACTCGATGGACATGAGTCTGAGTGAACTCTGAGAGTTGGTTATGGACAGGGAGGCCTGGCGTGCTGCGATTCATAGGGTGGCAAAGAGTTGGACACGACTGAGTGACTGATCTGATCTGATCTGATCTGATAATATATTGTATGCTCAACACTGTCAGCTGATGAGTAAATTTTTCTTGTTTCATCAGTAATACATATAATTTTAAAAAATAAAGTTATTATTCTGGATCTTGTCTATCAACATGACAGTTTGAACCCATCATTCTTGACGTTTCTTTTCTAGCTTTGTTGCCCCTCCCCCTAATATGTAGCTAGTGGATATCCAAAGGAAATAAAATGACAGGGTCTCAAACAGGTATCTGAATTCCTGTGTTCATTAAACCATTATTCCCTACAGCCAAGATATGGGAAAAACCTGTGTCTATCAACAGATAAATGAAGAAAGAAAATGTGTATGCATATGCAATGGTATATTATTCCAAAAAAAAAAAAGGAAATTCTAAGTAAAATAAACCAGACAGAGAAAACTGATAATACATAAACTCATTTATATAGGGAAGCTAAAAACCAAATTTATAGAGGTACAAAGTAGAATGGCAGTTACCAGAGGCTAAGATATGAGAGAAATGGGGAGATCTGGTCAAAGGACACACATCTTCATTTACAAGACAAATAAGTTCTGGGGATCAGAACATGCATACATGTATACCATGCACAGTATTGTGATGATGGTTAAATATATTATACGTGAAATTTGCTAAGAGAGTAGCTCTAAACTGTTCTCCCTGCCCTCTTTTCCGAGTGGTAACTATTTGAGCTGGTGGATATGTTAATTAGTTTGACTGTGGAAACCATTCTACAATATATATGTATATCAAGTTTTCATGTTGCATACCTTCAATATATACAATTTTATTTGTTATTGTTGTTGTTCAGTAGCTAAGTCTTGTCGTACTCTTTGTGACACTATGGTCTGCGGCATACCAGGCTTCCCTGTCCTTCACTATCTCCTGGAGTTCAAACTCATGTCCACTGAGTCTATGATGCCATCCAACCATCTCATTCTGTCTCCCCCTTCTTCTTCTGCCTTCAGTCATCCCCAACATCAGGATCTTTTCCAATGAGTTGACTTTCAACATCAGATGGTCTAAGTATTGGAGCTTCAGCTTCAGCATTTTTCAGTCCTTCCAATGAATATTCTGAGTTGATTTCCTTTAGGAATGACTGGTTTGAACTCCTTGCAGTCCAAGGGACTCTCAGAGTCATCTTCAGCACCACAATTAGAAAGCATCAATTCTTCAGTGCTCAGCCCTTCTTTATGGTTCAACTCTCACATCCATACATGACTACTGGAAAAATCATAGCTTTGACTGTATGGACCTTTGTCAATAAAGTGACGTCTCTTCTTTTTAATATGCTGTTTAGGTTTGTCATAGCTTTTCTTCCAGTTCAGTTCAGTTCAGTTTAGTCAGTTGTGTCTGACTCTTTGCGACCCCATGAGTTGCAGTACACCAGGCCTCCCTGTCCATCACCAACTCCCTGAGTTAGTGTTCTCCCAAGAACACCCAGGGCTGATCTCCTTTAGAATGGACTGGTTGGATCTCCTTGCAGTCCAAGGGACTCTCAAGAGTCTTCTCCAACACCACATTTCAAAAGCATCAATTCTTTGGCACTCAGCTTTCTTCACAGTCCAACTCTCACATCCATACATGACCACTGGAAAAACCACAGCCTTATTTTGTGACTGCAGTTACCATCTGCAGTGATTTTGGTGCCCCTTCCCCCAAAATAAAATCTGTCACTCTTTCCACTTTTCCCCCATTTATTTGTCATGAAGTGATGGGACCAGATGCCATGATCTTAGTTTTTTGAATGTTGACTTTTAAGCCAGCTTTTTCATTCTCCTCTCTCACTTTCATCAAGAGGTTCTTTAGCTCCTCTTTGCTTTCTGCCATTAGAGTGGTATCATCTGTATATCTGAGGTTATTGATATTTCTCCCAGAAATCTTTGATTCCAGCTTGTGCTTCATCCAGCCTGGCATGTCACATGATGTACTCTGCATATAAGTTAAATAAGCAGGGTGACAATATACAGCCTTGACGTACTCCTTTCCTAATTTTGAACTAGTCAGTTATTCCATGTTCTGTTCTACTGTTTCTTCTTTATCTGCAAACAGGTTTCTTAGGAGACAGTTAATGTCATCTGGTATCCCCATCTATTTAAGAATTTTCCACAGTTTGTTGTTAAAATCTTTATCATAGTCAATGAAGCAAGAGTATATGTTTTTCTGGAATTCCCTTGCTTTTTGTATGATCCAACAAATGGTGGCAATTTGATCTTTAGTTCCTCTGCCTTTTCTAAATCCAGTTAACACATTTGGAAGTTCTCAGTTCCTCTTTCCCTTAGTTAAGTGGAGAGAAAAATGAACCTAACAAGAAGCATGTGATTCTGTGTGTATGTAGTAAAAGTTTCTTACTGTATAAATTGAACATGCTCAGTTGCTAAATCATGTCCAGCTCTTTGTAACTCAATGCACTTTGCAACCCCATGGACCTCAACCCACCAGGTTCCTATATCCATGGGATTTTCCAGGCAAGAATATTGGAGTGACTTGCCATTTCTTCCTCTAGGGGATCTTCCCAACCCAGAGATTGAATCCACGTTTCTGGTGGCTCTTGCACTGACAGGCAGATTCTTTATCACTTAGCCACCTGTTGTGCATGCTAAGTCACTTCAGTCATGTCTGACTCTCTTGACTCTATGGACTGTAGCCCATCAGGCTCCTCTGTCCATGGGATTCTCCAGGAAAGAATAGTGGAATGGTTTGCAATGCCCCTCCCCCCCCAAGGATCTCTTCCCTATCCAGGGACTGAACCTGAGTCTCTTATGTCTCCTGCATTGGCAAGTAAAAAAAAAATTTTTTTTTCCCACTGAGCCTCTTGGAAAGCCCC
Organism: Bison bison bison; assembly: GCF_000754665.1. Taxonomy (NCBI): domain Eukaryota; kingdom Metazoa; phylum Chordata; class Mammalia; order Artiodactyla; family Bovidae; genus Bison; species Bison bison. The sequence goes on along the minus strand of NW_011494755.1, from coordinate 116,616 downwards.
ATAAATTGAGCCTTTTTTTTTTTTTTTTTTAGAACTTATACTGAGTTATGATAATGAGTCCTACTGCTTAACTGGACTTCCTGGTAGTTCAGCTGGTAAAGAATCTGCCTGCAATGCAGGAGACCCCAGTTTGACTCCTGGGGTGGGGAAGATCCCGTGAAGGAGGGCATGCCAATCCACTCCACTATTCTTGCCTGGAGAATTCCCATGGACAGAGGAGCCTGGCGGGCTACAGTCCATGGGATCACAAAGAGTCAGACACAACTGAATGACTAAGCACAGCACAGCACATTGCTTCACTTTCTTATAAAATAGATAATTTTTATTTAAAACTTACAAAATGTGAACACTTTCTTGCAAAATATGTATTCATATATTATGTAATATCTGTAAATACATATTTTACAAATAAAATATAGTATAAACACTTTCCTCTAAGTTTTAGAATAGTTCTATCTCTTCTCAAACAGATATCCTGAAAGTGAATCCCAAAATACATCAAAGAATGAAGTGAGACTGGGAGTTAAAAAACATCTTAGCTTTTATATTTTAGTTGAAACATAATGTCAGCTATGCTTACTGAGGACTCATCTCAATAACCGGGAGTTAAAAAACATCTTAACGTTATATACCAGTTGAAGTGTAATGTGAGTCTAAAATTGGGCAAAATGTTTTGAAAATTAAAATTTGTAAACATATTTGAGGGGTATTTCAAAGAGAAAAGGAAAGATATACCCATTTGAATGCAGAGTTCCAAAGAATAGCAAGGAGAGATAAGAAAGCCTTCCTCAGTGATCAGTGCAAAGAAATAGAGGAAAACAATAGAATGGGAAAGACTAGAGATCTCTTCAAGAGAGATATCAAGGGAACATTTCATGCAAAGATGGGCTCGATAAAGGACAGAAATGGTATGGACCTAACAGAAGCAGAAGATATTAAGAAGAGGTGGCAAGAATACACAGAAGAACTGTACAAAAAAAGATCTTCATGACCCAGATAATCACGATGGTGTGATCACTCACCTAGAGCCAGACATCCTGGAATGTGAAGTCAAGTGGACTTTTGGTAGCATCACTATGAACAAAGCTAGTGGAGGTGATGGAATTCCAGTTGAGCTATTTCAAATCCTGAAAGATGATGCTGTGAAAGTGCTGCACTCAATATGCCCAAATTTGGAAAACTCAGCACTGGCCACAGGACTGGAAAAGGTCAGTTTTCATTCCAATCCCAAAGAAAGGCAATGCCAAAGAATGTGTTGGAGCACAGGATTTAGAACCAGAGCCAGGTACAAGTCAAGGCTTCCACTTGGTTCAGTGTGGTTGCAGCCCTTCTAGGGGGCAGAGCAGGGCTTAAGGGGCTAGAGCAGGAGCCCCAAGGTAATTTGGCTTCTCCCAGCATAATAGCAGTCTCCCTCTTGGTTGGTGGCATAGTGGGGACTCAAAGGCTGGAAGATGCACTTCTGAGCTGGCTCCACTTTCTTCCAGCTATGTGCATGTGTCTCAGTTAGAGGCTGGGTTGAAGCTCAAGTTACTGAAGTGCACTTCCATACTGGTTTTGCGTTTCTCCAAGTATAAATGCATGCACATGTGGTGACAACAGTGATCTCTGCCTTTGTAGGGAACAGCACTGTCGCAGGAGGAGATAGAGCAGAAGTCTGGGCAGTGGTTGAGGAATGTGCTGGGATGGTCCTGGCAAGGCTCGCTGAAGCAGGTTTCAAGTTGCTACTTCTGCACTGGGATGAGGAGCAAGCAAGTCTGTGCACATGCTTTTCAGGAGCAGTCTGCTTCTTACAAATTCCTGGTAAGACCCTCTAGTTTTCAAACAGGCTAGGGGAGCTCATCTTCAAGTGTTAGACCAAAGGAGCAGAGTACCTAGTATGGGACAAACTTCTCACTCCCTATTGAGAATCCATGAGCCTTTTTCTTGTTATATCTATAATCAGAACTTGCTTTTAATTTTCTGTTTATTTCAAGAATTACCTTGGACCATTTTTTTAAAATATGGTTTCCTAATGCTTATTTGATGAATTTTTAAAAATATATTTCTAGTTTTTATCAGATATATGGCCTATATAATTTCCATCTCATGTAATTTAGGGAGTCATTATATTTATGATATTTTAATTATATCAGTGTGGTGATAAAAAAAAGTTTATGAAATACAGCAAATATCTCAACATGTTTTTAATCATAATATCTGAGTACTGTATCTGTATTTATGTTTGTGTACATGTGAGCTATTTCTCCCATCTTTATTCTGCTTCTATCAACTTCTCCATGATTTATAGAGTTGTCCTCTATATTTTCAAGAGCTCAGCACACACATTTTTATCTCTTATCTTTTTGTAATGGATTATAAACTTTATAAATATAAATTATTTTCTTCCAATTTAATGCTTTTTACTTCAAATTCTACTTTGTCAAACTCTAATTATGTGAACACTACCTTGTTTATTTGTAAATTTATTTAACATTGTTTTCTGAAGGTTTAGTCCAAGTTGTTATTAACGTATTGATATGCTTTTTAAAATGTGGCTTTTAAAAACATTTTTTTATAAACGTATGTTCCCACAAGTTGTACGTATAACTTGAGTTTACATCAGATAAGATCAGATCAGTCGCTCAATCGTGTCCGACTCTTTGCAACCCCATGAATCGCAGCACGCCAGGCCTCCCTGTCCATCACCAACTCCCAGAGTTCACTCAGACTCACATCCATCGAGTCAGTGATGCCATCCAGCCATCTCATCCTCTGTCGTCCCCTTCTCCTCCTGCCTCCAATCCCTCCCAGCATCAGAGTCTTTTCCAATGAGTCAACTCTTTGCATGAGGTGGCCAAAGTACTGGAGTTTCAGCTTTA
>NW_011494755.1:112505-113658 GCF_000754665.1 Bison bison bison | reverse complement strand
GTACTGGAGTTTCAGCTTTAGCATCAGTCCTTCCAAAGAAATCCCAGGGCTGATCTCCTTTAGAATGGACTGGTTGGATCTCCTTGCAGTCCAAGGGACTCTCAAGAGTCTTCTCCAACACCACAGTTCAAAAGCATCAATTCTTTGGTGCTCAGCCTTCTTCACAGTCCAACTCTCACATCCATACATGACCACAGGAAAAACCATAGCCTTGACTAGACGAGCCTTTGTTGGAAAGTAATGTCTCTGCTTTTGAATATGCTATCTAGGTTGGTCATAACTTTCCTTCTAAGGAGTAAGCGTCTTTTAATTTCATGGCTGCAGTCACAATCTGTAGTGATTATAGAGCCCAGAAAAATAAAGTCTGACACTGTTTCCACTGTTTCCCCATCTATTTCCCATGAAGTGATGGACCGGATGCCATGATATTTGTTTTCTGAATGTTGAGCTTTAAGCCAACTTTTTGACTCTCCACTTTCACTTTCATCAAAAGGCTTTTTAGTTCCTGTTCACTTTCTGCCATAAGGGTGGTGTCATCTACATATCTGAGGTTATTGATATTTCTCCCGGCAATCTTGATTCCAGCTTGTGCTTCTTCCAGTCCAGCGTTTCTCATGATGTACTCTGCATATAAGTTAAATAAACAGGGTGACAGTATACAGCCTTGACGAACTCCTTTTCCTATTTGGAACCAGTCTGTTGTTCCATGTCCAGTTCTAACTGTTGCTTCCTGACCTGCATACAAATTTCTCAAGAGTCAGGACAGGTGGTCTGGTTTTCCCATCTCTTGAAGAATTTTCCACAGTTTATTGTGATCCACACAGTCAAAGGCTTTGGCATAGTCAATAAAGCAGAAATAGATGCTTTTCTGGAACTCTCTTGCTTTTTCCATGATCCAGTGGATGTTAGCAATTTGATCTCTGGTTCCTCTGCCTTTTCTAAAACCAGCTTGAACATCAGGAAGTTCATGGTTCACATATTGCTCAAGCCTGGCTTGGAGAATTTTGAGCATTACTTTACTAGCGTGTGAGATGAGTGCAATTGTGCAGTAGTTTGAGCATTCTTTGGCATTGCCTTTCTTTGGGACTGGAATGAAAACTGACCTTTTCCAGTCCTGTGGCCACGGCTGAGTTTTCCAAATTTGCTGGCATAT
>NW_011494755.1:97296-112292 GCF_000754665.1 Bison bison bison | reverse complement strand
CTTGCCATCTCTTCTTAATATCTTCTGTTTCTGTTAGGTCCATACCATTTTTGTCCTTTATCGAGTCCATCTTTGCATGAAATGTTCCTTTGGTATCTCTTATTTTCTTGAAGAGATCCCTAGTCTTTCCCATTCCTCTATTTGTTTTCATTGATCGCTGAAGAAGGCTTTCTTATCTCTTCTTGCTGTTCTTTGGAACTCTGCATTCAGATGTTCATATCTTTCCTTTTCTCCTTTGCTTTTCACTTCTCTTCATTTCACAGCTATTTGTAAGGCCTTCCCAGACAGCCATTTTGCTTTTTTGCATTTCTTTTCCATGGGGATGGTCTTGATCCCTGTCTCCTGTACAATGTCACGAACCTCTTTCCATAGTTCATCAAGCACTCTATCTATCAGATCTAGGCCCTTAAATCTATTTCTCACTTCCACTGTATAATCATAAGGGATTTGATTTAGGTCATACCTGAATGGTCTAGTGGTTTTCCCTACTTTCTTCAATTTAAGTCTGAATTTGGCAATAAGGAGTTCATGATCTGAGCCACAGTCAACTCCTGGTCTTGTTTTGTTGACTGTATAGAGTTTCTCCATCTTTGGCTGCAAAGACATAATCAATCTGATTTCAGTGTTGACCATCTGGTGACGTCCATGTGTAGTCTTCTCTTGTGTTGTTGGAAGAGGGTGTTTGTTATGACCAGTGCATTTTCTTGGCAAAACTCTATTAGTCTTTGCCCTGCTTCATTCCGTATTCCAAGGCCAAATTTGCCTGTTATTCCAGGTGTTTCTTGACTTCCTACTTTTGCATTCCAGTCCCCTATAATGAAAAGGACATCTTTTTTGGGTGTTAGTTCTAAAAGGTCTTGTAGGTCCTCATAGAACCGTTCCACTTCAGCTTCGTTAGTGTTACTGGTTGGGGCATAGACTTGGATTACTGTGATATTGAATAGTTTTCCTTGGAAACGAACAGAGATCATTCTGTCATTTTTGAGATTGCATCCAAGTACTGCATTTCGGACTCTTGTTGACCATGATGGCCACTCCATTTCTTCTGAGGGATTCCTGCCTGCAGTAGTAGATATAATGATCACCTGAGTTAAATTCACCCATTCCAGTCCATTTCAGTTCGCTGACTCCTAGAATGTCGACATTCACTCTTGCCGTGTCTGTTTGACCACTTCCAATTTGCCTTGATTCGTGTACCTGACATTCCTGGTTCCTAAGCAATATTGTTCTTTACAGCATGGGACCTTGCTTCTATCACCAGTCACATCCACAGCTGGGTATTCTTTTTGCTTTGGCTCCATCCCTTCATTCTTTCTGGAGTTATTTCTCCACTGATCTCCAGTAGCATATTGGGCACCCACTGACCTGGGGAGTTTCTCTTTCAGTATCCTATCATTTTGCCTTTTCATACTGTTCATGGAGTTGTCAAGGTAAGAATACTGAAGTGGTTTGCCATTCCCTTCTCCAGTGGATCACATTCTGTCAGATCTCTCCACCATGACCCGCCATCTTGGGTTGCCCCATGGGCATGGCTTAGTTTCATTGAGTTAGACAAGGCTGTGGTCCTAGTGTGATTAGATTGACTAGTTTTCTGTGAGTATGGTTTCAGTGTGTTTGCCCTCTGATGCCCTCTTGCAACACCTACCATCTTACTTGGGTTTCTCTTACCTTGGGCGTGGGGTATCTCTTCATGGCTGCTCCAGGAAAGCGCAGCCATTGCTCCTTACCTTGGACGAGGGGTATCTCCTCACCGCCGCCCTTCCTGACCTTCAACGTGGGATAGCTCCTCTAGGCCCTCCTGAGCCCGCGCAGCCACGGCTCCTTGGACGTGGGGTTGCTCCTCCCAGCCGCCGCCCCTGGCCTCAGGCATGGGGGCGTGGGGTAGCTGCTCCTGCCCGCAGCCCCTGGCCTCGGGCTTGGGGCGTGGGGTATCTCCTTCCGGCCACCGCCCCTGACCTCAGATGCAGGGTAACTCCTCTCGCCGCCCCTGACCTCGGACGCGGGGTAACTCCTCTTGTCGCCGCCCCTGACCTTGGACGCGGGGTAGCTCCTCTCTGCAGTTCCTGCCCCGTCACAGTCTGGTACTCTCGGCCACTGCCGCTGACCTTACCAAGGTCCAAAATTTAGTCAGATAGCTACATATGTAGGGTCTATGACAATGGACTAGACAATGGGGTCTCTAACTGGGTGTTCATGTGTCCATTTAAAATGCCAGCAGGAGATGAGACTGGTGAGAATGGATACTGGGGCATAATAAATAAAACTGACAATTACATTAGTTACACAATGGATAATTACTCTACCACAAATAATACTCTGTGCTTTCTAGATGATTTTGCCTTTCCTGTCCCCCTCAAATATCCTTTATTTTCTTAAACTTATTCTTGAACAAAACCGTACCTGAGTATTGTTTTGTCTACAGAAAGGAAGTAAAGATTGTTCTTGACCTAAAAGTCAGTTCTAAGTAACTGGAATCTGGGACTCAGATATACAAATGGAAATAATATTCCCAATTTAAACTTTAGGCTTTAACATATATGAGGCCATATACTCTTAACAAGTTTTTGACTTTGACTCAACTGAGTTCACAAAAACAATAATTCACAGCAACTACTGTTAAGCAGTTCTGATAGTAATTGCATATGTGTGTATTCATTCACTTAGTAGTGTCCGACTCTTTTTGACCCCAAGAATGGTAGCCTGCTACGCTCCTCTGTCCATGGAATTTTTCAGGCATAAATATTGGAGTGGGTTGCCACTTCCTCCTCCAAGGGATCTTCCCAACTCAAGGATCAAACTCTCATCTCCTGCATCTCCTACATTGGCAGGTGGATTCTTTACCACTGAGCCACCTGGGAAGCCCTCTGATCGTAATTCCTACCTGTAAAACTACTAAAATCTGGTAATTTTTTTCTGGTAGTAATTACTACCTATAAACTACTATCATCTAGGATAAAACATCTCTGAGATATTTGGAAAAAACAATGGTAAGATAAATTGTTTCCTGGTTGCTGCAAGTATCATTGCTTAGGTATTTCATTCTCATTTTCTAAGGCAGAAAGCAGGTAGTGAAGGAAGCATGAAACATAAGACATCATGTGTCTCATGGAAATTAGGAAATTTTCATTTCCAATTCATACTCTTAGACACATTATTTCATCTCTTTCAGTTTGAAGTTCTATGTGTGGATGATAAAAGCTGCTACTGAATATGAACTCTAGTATTATTGCATGTTATTTGATTACATGTTTTAATAAATTAGAAACACTTAAAGGACTGAATCACAAAGGATGGTTCTAAGTAGGTGTGCTATGCTATGCTATGCTAAGTCACTTCAGTTGTGTCCGACTCTTTGTGACCCCTCGGACTGTAGCTTACCAGGGTCCTCTGTCCATGGGATTCTCCAGGCAAGAATACTGGAGTGGGTTGCCATTTCCTTCTCCAGGCTAAGTAGATATGGAGGCTAATAAACAGTGTAAATTATCATTAGCAGGAGAAGTAACTCATGTAATGAAAACCATAGAAAGATTTAATGAGAATATACTCTGTATCAAATGATGGATTTGGCACTTTGTAAAATATGAGTGTTACAGACTTTATTTTCTTGGACTCCAAAATCACTGTAGATGGTGAGTGCAGCCATGAAATTAAAAGACATTGCTCCCTGGAAGAAAAGCTTTGACAAACCTAGACAGCATATGAAAAAGCAGAGACATTACTTTGCAACAAAAGTCCATCTAGTCAAAGCTATGGTTTTTCCAATAGTCAAGAATGGATGTGAGTTGGACCATAAGGAAAGCTGAGGGCCGAGAATTGCTGCTTTTGAACTGTGGTGTTGGAGAAGATTCTTGAGAATCCCTTGGACAGCAAGGAGATTGAGGCAGTCAATCCTAAAGGAAATCAGTTCTGAATATTCATTGGAAGGACTGATGCTGAAGCTGAAGCTCCAGTACTTTGGCCACCTGATATGAAGAAGTGACTCATTGAAAAAGACCCTGATGCTGGGAAAGATAGAAGGAAGGAAGAGAAGGGGATGATGGAGGATGAGATGGTTGAATGGCATTACTGACTCTATGGACATGAGTTTGAGTAAGCGCCGTGACTTGGTGATGGACAGGGAAATCTGGTGTGCTTCAGTCTGCTGCTGTTACTGCTAAGTCACTTCAGTCTGTGGGGTCGCAAAGAGTTGGACATGATTGAGTGACTGAACTGGGTTCACTCATAATTAAAAGAAGGGAGAAAATGAGAGAATAAACATATGGTAGAGGAAGGCAGAGAAAGGATGGAAAATGACATATTTCAGAGCTTAGAAAGAGATGCAATAGACTAGTTTAAGAGAATATGTAATTAGGAACTGAAAAGGAAATATATGTACATATGGGTTATCTTGAAATAGGTATTTAGATCCCTTTCATATCCTTTGAAAGAAATGTTAGGCATGAAAAAAACATTTAGGAACTGCTCTTTAGAAAGTGAGATTTTAGAATACTGATGTACTTCAAGATTGATCCCAATAGAATGCAAGACTGTAAGTGATAATCATGAAGTACTTGATTACATAAAGCAGTGATTATTTCTTGCTGTGTGATTTGCAGAAAGTTTGTGAAAAATGTTTGAGAAAGTTGGGCAGGATTTGCATAGACACAGTTGTAAATAAGAAGCTCTTCCAGTACAGAGGCTACTTGGACTAGCACTGATTTTGAAGATCTAGTAACCAACCATTTCCATTAGAGACATAAATGTATTTACATATTAGTTATCTTACCTTGAACACTTGATTAGGTTTAATCAAGGTCTTTTTCTTTTTTCTTCTAATTATATTTGTTATATTTAGACAAACGATCTTAGTTGCTAGAGGCAATCTTTATTTCAAATAGATTGCAGATTTAAGTTGGACTACAAGGCTAGAGTTAGCATAAAGTTGTTAAGTTTATTTGTAGAGTAGTGAACTGATCTATTTAAAGTTGGTGAGTTCATGTACAGCTTAAGGGAGCAATTTCATTACCCAGTTGATATGTCTTATGGTAGTTTAACTGGACAAACACACTTGCTAAAACAAGCATTTTATATAAGTTTTTCACTATCGTAAACTTAAGAGTTGATATCTCTATTTCTGGGAGAATAAATAACAAATCGTGGAACTACTGACTATCACACTGATTGTAAACATAATGGAAAGAATTGTAATTATGACAAATACAAACAGCAAATGTAGCCTTAAAACTTAAAAAGTGTATTACTCTAAACTAGATAGTTTCTGCATGATATTCCTATGTTCATTATACTCTATGATATCAGAATTATATATGATCTCCAAAGTGTGTATCTTTACCTAATTGAGATATTTCATAAATAACCCAGAATTTAAAGTCACGTAATAGATTTGCTCTTCAACATTACTAAAATTGATTGAATGAATAGGAAGAAGAAAAAAAAAGGAAAGATAGAACAAAATGAAAGGAAGAAAAGAAGGGAGAAAAGAAGGAAGGGAAGAGGAAATGAAGAAAGACAGATGGGCTCCACTATTCAGTATACAGTAATCTTCCATATAAAATAAAATTTGTGCTTATAGTCATTTTAACTATGACTAAATAAAAAATTTAGCCTTTAGCTTTGGTTAGACATGCTCTATGTTTTACACAATGGGAATAAAATTATATTCTTCTGACTGTCTCTGAACAAAGCTGAAACATAATAAGGTCTTTATTAAATTAAATTGCACTTTACAATATGCCCTTTGTATACCATCACAATTGAAAGCCAATTATTTTTAGTAGGAAACAAACAGAATCCCTTGACTATTGCATGTTATTTGGTCACTGAATTTACTGAGAAAAAAATAAGGTATGGAATATATATTTTATATGATTTTTATATTTTAATATGATTTCACTCATTTACAATAAATGTATAAATCAGTTTTCTCAACTATTTATTTTTGTGAACTTGTAACAAGAATCACAGGCTCATAACAATTAAACTGAAAATTGGCTGAAAATATAGCACTGACCTTTGCAGAAGTAACCAGTGACTAGATCTTAAATATGCTTTAGGGACACTGAATTGTGTGGCATTTTCCCTGTAAAATGTACTCATTATAGGTGTAAAATGGTTTTCCCTGTGTGCGGGGTATCTGTCTGCTATTCAAATTTGGTCTTTCAGGTGAATTAAAAAATAAAATAAAACTACTCTAACAAATAGATATATGAATAACTGCATGGATGAAAAATGGCTTCAGATATTACTCTTTTTAGTGAACTTATCTAAACTGTAGAGGTGAGGAAGATGCAGAACTTTCTGTTGTAGAAAGTGATAAGATAAACTTTTTTGCTATATTATCTATGCTTGTTCAAGAATATTTGAGAAAACTGGAGTGGCATGATTTATTGGTATACGACAAATGTTTTCTCTAGTGAACAGTTTATAAAGTGATTCATGTGATTTTTTTTAAAGAAATTTAAATCAGGACCACCAACCATACTGAACAGAACTAAAAAATATTGTAGCATGATAATGCACAATTAGAAACTGATTGACGGTTGTAGCATTTTGAAGTTTTGCTTGAAGAGGAGAGTTTATGCATTGCCTTTGCTCATTCCTATTCTATTGAAGACAATTACCTGGCGAAGAGCACACTGTAGAGTGCGGAAGCCATGGAAATATGCCTCTGAGATCTCTCACTGCTGAAAGTGCAATTGACTAATGCTCCTAGCTGCTGTGGTTTGAAATTCATCTCCACATTCATGCCAAAACTATTTGCCTCTCCTAGTCAATGGTTGAGAATGGATGAGAAACTTCAAGTCTTTCTAAGAGATACAGAACTACTATGATGGGCAACTTTGACTCTAGAACACCTGAAAACCTTGTTGAATCATCTTTACAACTGCACTACAGTCTCAGATGCTTCCACTCAACTTTCCTTGTTTTCTTTTTTCCTTCAATCCATCATACCTGTAGTGCTTTGCTTTCTGATAGCCCTCTCAGTCTCTTAGGACCCATCTCCTTATCTTTTGAGTGTTCTTGTTCTCTGCAAAAAAAAAATCTTCATGTTTAATCTTGTTTTAGTGTCTTCTACCTACATAACCTGACTAACTCAAGGCAAACATAATATTTTATATGCCCTTGGTTAAATTTGGGTTTCTGGGTCACACCAACTTGGTACCACTGTAACTAACAGAAATATAGACAAAGCCATTATTCTTGGAGTTAATCTATCCACTCATTCTTTCCTACTTCCTTCTGCCCTTGGTCAATAAAAGGTCAAAGGGCAGTGCATTTGCTCAAATATAGATATCCTTTTCTAATGTAATTCCCAATGACAGCCATGAGTATGACCTGACTCTGATACTATTGTAGCTTAGAAAGGTCAAGAGTTTTTCAATTCTGATTTTGAAACCAGTCACATTAAGGAGAGTCAGAGGAGACGGATATTGTTTATTGTAACAAAGGGGTAGATTGAAAGAACAAAGGCACAGAAGGTTTCACTAAGTAGGTCTGAAGATCTTATGGAGGAAGAACCTTACAGCAACGTCATTTCAAATAACTTATTAACTGGGCCATCAGGTAACAACTTATCTCAATTATTCAGAATATTCTGGTATTCATTAGGTATACCAATACTGGATAGGAGATCTGAGCTACAGTCTTGAGATAGTTAGTAACGTCAGGATCCCTAAGTGCTTATCATAAGATATATATATCGAAAGATTTTCAAGATGTTAACATCTCAAAAAACAAAAACAAAGGGCACTATGATTAAGGGAGGAGTTACTGATGTCTTTGGTATGCTTCTGCCATTTATTGTCAAGTGATTAAAACTGTCATAAGATGAGGTGGATATGAAAATGTCTTCCTTAGAAAAACTACATGTGATAATATCTTGAAATGTTCTCGTGCCAGCCATTTATGGAACTGTGTTTCACAAAGATTAAACAATGCTCATGTTTTTGCAAAGCAGACTGATAGCTGAATTTATTCATTTATTAATTAATTCACTTATTAATCAATATTATTAATAAGTTTTGTGATGAATTCTGCAGTACTATTCAAATCCCTAAAGAATGATGCCATCAAAGTTTTGCATTCATTATGTCAGCAAAACTGGAAGACCCAGCGGTGGCCACAGGAGAGGAAAAAATCAATCCTCATCTCAATTCCCAAGAAGGGTAGTACCAAAGAGTGTCCTAACCATCGGACAGAGTCCACTCATCTCCCGTGCTAGTAAGGTCATGCTTAAAATCTTGCATGCTAGGCTTCAGCATTATGCAAAACTAAATCTTCCAGGTGTTGAAGCTGGGTTAGAAAAGGAAGAGGATCTAGAGATCAAATTGCCAACATTCACTGGATTATAGAGAAAGCAAGGGAATTTCAGAAAAACACCTATCTCTGTTTCATCGACCAAGCTAAATCTTTGACTTTGTGGATCATGACAAACTGTAGAAAGCTCTTAAAGTGATGGGAATACTGAACCATCTTACTTTCTCTCATGAGAAACCTATACACAGGTGGAGAATTAACAGTTAGAATTCTGTATAGAACAACTGATTGGTTCAAGATCAAGAAAGGAGTATGGCAGGGCTGTCTGCTGTCACCCTATTTGTTTAACCTATACACCAAGCGCAGCACAAGAAATGCCAGGCTGGATGAGCTACAAGTTGGAATTACATAAGTGGGAGAAACATCAATAACCTCAGATATACGGATGATACCACTCTAATGGCAGAAAGTGAAGGGGAACTAAAGAGCCCTTGATGAGGGTGAAGGAGGAGACTGAAAAAGCCAGCTTAAAACTAAATATTAAAAACAACAACAACAATAACAAAAACTAAGATCACGGCATCCGGCCCAATAACTGCATGGCAAATAGAAGGGGAAAAGGTGGAAGTAGTGACAGATTTCCTCTTCTTGGGCTCTAAAATCACTGTGGATGGTGACTGCAACCATGAAATCAAAGGATGATTGCTTCTTGGTAGGAAAGCTATGACAAACCTAGACAGTTTGTTGAAAAGCAGAGACATTACTCTGCCAAAAAAGTTCCCTATAGTCAAGGATATGGTCTTTCTAGTGGTCATGTATGGTTGTGAGAGCTGGACCATAAAGAAGGCATAATGTCAAATTGATGCTTTCAAACTGTAGTGCTGGAGAAGATTCCTGAAAGCCCCTTGGACAGCAAGGAGATCAAACTAATTAATCTTAAGGGAGAACAACCCTGAATATTCACTGAAAGGACTGATGTTGAAGTTGAAGCTCCAGTATTTTGGTCACCTGATGCAAAGAGCCAACTCATTGGAAAAGTCCCTGATGCTGGGAAAGATTGAGGATAGAAGGAGAAGAGGATGAGATGGCTGGATGGTATCAGATCAGATCAGATCAGTCGCTCAGTCGCGTCCGACTCTTTGCGACCCCATGAATCGCAGCACTGATGCAATAAACATAAACTTGGGCAAACTCCGGGAGATGGTGAGGGACAGGGAGGTCTGGCATGCTGCAGTCCACGGGGTCACAAAGAGACAGACACAACTGGGCAACTGAACAACAAAAGCAACAATTAATCAGTACACATAAATAATTCAAAATATATACTGATTGAGTGTGTGCATGCTCAGTCACTTCAGTCCTGTCCAACTCTTTATAGCCTGGCAGGCTCCTCTGTCCATGGTATTCTCCAGGCAAGAATACTGGATTGGGTTTCCATGCCTTCCTCCAGAGGATCTTCCTGACCCAGGAATTGAACCTGGGTCTCTTGCATTGTAGGCAGATTCTTTACCACTGAGCCACCAGGGGAGTCCATTTATGGATTAGTATGTACTAAGTAAGGGATTATAATAGGCTAAAGGCTGTAGTAGACAACAAAATTATTCCAGTCATTCTATCAATCTAGACTCCTAAAAAGGTGTCCTGAATTGGTAACAAAATTAATAAAATCTAAAATGGCAAAGATAATAAAATTTTTAAATTGCTGAGCCATTTTAGCAATCTATAAAATACAGAATCAATAAATAATTGAATGTTATTTTGAATATATTTATTCAGTAGTGATGGTTCATTAATGGCAACAATCAGTGTGGCAAAGATACAGGCTTTTTGATACACTGATGATCAGTTTCTTCTCAGGATAAATAAAAAGCAATACATCAAAAGTTAAAATGGTCAAAGCTTGAATATCACTTGTATTCTATATAGATTCTGAAAATCTATACTAAGGAAAAATATTAACAATAGACGAAAACTTTATGTTCTATAGTGCAATGTTTATTATTTTAAAACAAGACTGGAAACATTTTTAGGGTATTAATGCAATACTTGTTATCGAAGATTAGTAAATGTGCAATTCTTCTGCCTTTGAAAATGATGTTTATGGAGAATTTGTAATGTTTAGATTCAGTAAAAAATAATTTAAAATTAAAGTAAAATATTTAAATTAAGTAGAAAAAATAAATCCAAATATAAAGTTTGTGACAGGATGAGCTTTAAATTTTTGAAAATACATACTTAGAACAAGAGAAAAGCACTTAGAAACTTATGTTCACAACAGCTGCTTCTGGGTGAAAAGTTATACATGATTTACTTCTCTTTACCATATTTTGTACTTCCCAATGTTACATATGGACATCATTTTCATATATAAGTGAAACATTTTTAAAAATGGAAAAAATATTCTTCAGAAGAGGAAAATTACATTATGTTACCTTGGTTAAAAGCTACAAACTAACCTGGCCTGGAAATTATGCCAAAGTAGATTAAAAAAAAAAGTGTAGAAATGATTAAATTTGCTTCTCCATGTACTTATGACTCAAAAAACATTTATCCATTTTTCCTTACTTTGACAAAATACAAAGGAACATTTATCATATCTGTTTCCTAAGTTAAGCAATATATGATAGGTTTCTAAAACAATCAAATCTTTTAAACTTTGACTTTGTTTATACACATGTAACATTTCAGGTTCGTGTATCACTAGCTATACACATGAAAGTTTTTTATGTCTCTTCTAATCTGCAATGCCATCCATCACTTTCATAGATCCAGGACCTCCAGCAATCTAGGCTGACTGCCTTTGAATTCTGTCATTTTTTTCTCCAGTTAACTGTATTAGTGTTGATCATGCCTGACTTTACTAAGATTTCGTTGGCTCCTTTAACCTTAGCTTTATTGACCTGGAGTAGACAGCAGCCAGGTGATATCTTGGCTAAACCATACTTTTAGACAATATCTTATGTTCTTAAGAAAAGAAAATAAGGCATTACACGAATAAGTTTTTTTTTTTTTTAAATTTATTTTTTTTTTTAAAGACGGCCGAGGAGGCCGCTGCCGCCGAGCCCCGAGCTGCTGGCTTCTCAAACTCCGCCGCTCCCTGGTTCAGGGCCCCTTAACCACTACACGAATAAGTTAAGTGAATCTACCACAGGAAGAAAAATAAGATAATATGAGTAATGTTTCAAATAATTACATGTTTAGTTTAAGGTTAGATTTAGGGAAAATTGCCTTAGTGTGCAATTATATTGGGCATAAAGTTAAACAGAAGGGAAGAATTTAGTAGACAAAAAGATAGAAGCTGAATATATTTATGGGAGTTGGTGAAATTGATGAAACAAAATCATGAAAGGATAAGAGTATATAGGAATCAGTGCACATGTAGAGAGATTGTCGTGGGACAGAAAGAGAAAGAATTGAAAGAGAAGAGAAGGAATTAACAATACATTCAGATGCCAGCACATTTCTAAATGTAGTTGGGCAGCTGACTTTGTTCATAATTGGTTGTCTTTATGTTCCCTATGAAGAGGGAACCCATTTAAGTAAAAGGAAAACTAAGTAGGTTGAAAATTTGAAGCTGCTGATGACATTCTTATAAGAAAGAAAATAGGTAAATAATGGAAATGGTTAGGGAGAAGATAAGTACTTTTTGAGCATACATTACTGATGTTTGAAGGGAATCAAGATATGGTTTCTCTTTGATGTATCTTGGCATCTTGCATTCATGAAGGACAATGAATTATTTCACTTAATTAAGCTAACATTAGTGTGCAATACATGATAGATACACTAAAAAGAACAAATTACAAATAAGATTTGATCTCACATTTCAAGGACCTGCCTAAACAGTACAAAAGTTAGGCATATAGATAATTAAAATTAAAAGCAAAACCAATACAATAAAAATAAAATAAAAATAAATAAATAAATAAAAAATAAAAGCAGAAGTGTTATGCATGCATGGCAGTTGTTAAGACCATGAGCTTTATCATCAGGGTATCTAGATTGAAGAGGAGCTCCATTAGTTTATAGCTTGACTTACTTGAACAGTTCTCTTAAATTGTGTACCCTTTGTTTTCTTAATCTCTAACATCTGGCTAATAGATCAAATAGCTGGAACATATATGTGAATCACTTTATGTCTAAAGGTCTATGAAAATATAATTTTCTTCTTTTTAATTTATTTTTTATTGAAGGATAATTGCTTTACAGAATTTTGTTGTTTTCTGTCAAACCTCACCATGAATCAGTGATAGGTATACAAATATCCCCTCCCTTTTGAAACTTCCTCCTATCTCCCACCCCATCCCACCCCTCTTAATTGACACAGAGCCCCTGTTTGAGTTTCCTGAGCCATAGAGAAAATTCCTGTTGGCCATCTACTTTACATATGGTAATGTAAGTTTCCATGTTATTTTCCCATACATCTCACCCTCTCCTCCCCTCTCTCTATGTCCATAAGTCTATTCTCTAGGTCTGCTTCTCCATTGCTGCCCTGTAAATAAATTCTTCAATACCTTTTTTTTTTTTTTTAGATTCTGTATATACTCATTAGAATACGATATTTATCTTTCTCTTTCTGATTCACTTCAATCTGTATAATAAGATCTAGGTTCATCCACCTCATCAGAACTGACTCAAATGTGTTTCATTTTATGGCTGAGTAATATTTCATTGTTCTATGTACCACAACTTTTTTATCCATTCACCTGTCAATGGACATCTAGGTTGCTTCTATGTTTTAGCCATTGTAAATAGTGCTGCAATGAACAATGGGATACATGTGGCTTTTTCAATTTTGGTTGCCTCAAGGTATATATCTAGGAGTGAGATTTCTGGGTCATACAGTAGTTTTATTCCTAGCTTTTTAAGGAATCTCCATACCATCTCCCATAGTGGCTGTATCAATTTACATTCCCACCAACAGTGCAAGAGTGTTCCCTTTTCTCCACACCCTCTCAAGCATTTATTGTTTGTAGACTTTTTGATGAGGGACATTCTGATAGATGTAAGGTGATAACTAATTGTAGTCTTGATTTGCATGTCTCTAAAAATGACCGATGTTGAGCATCTTTTCATGTGTTTGTTAGCCATCTGTATTTCTTCTTTGGAGAAATGTCTGTATACACCGTTTCCCCACTTTGTGATTGGGTTGTTTGTTTTTCTGGTATTGAGTTGTATAAGCTGCATGTATATTTTGGAAATTAATCCTTTGTCAGTTCTTTCATTTGCTATTATTTTCTGCCATTCTGAGGGTTGTCTATTCACCTTGCTTATAGTTTCCTTTGCTGTGCAAAAGCTTTTAAGTTTTATCAGGTTCACTTGTTTACTTTTGTTTTTCTTTCCATTGCTCTAGGAGGTGGGTCATAGAGGATCTTGCTGTGATTTATGTCATTGAGTGTTCTACCTATATTTATTCTAGGAGTTTTATAGTTTCTGGTCTTACTTTTAGATTCTTAATCCATTTTGAGTTTATCTTTGTGTATGGTGTTAGGAAGTGTTCTAATTACATTATTTTACATGTAGCTGTCCAGTTTTCCCAGCACCACTTACTGAAGAGGCGGTATTTGCCCCATTGTATATTCTTGCCTCCTTTGTCAAAAATAAGGTACCCATAGATGCATGGCTTTATTTCTGGGCTTTTTACCTTGTTCCATTGGTCTATAATTATGTTTTTGTGCCAGTACCATACACTCTCCATGACTGTAGGTTTTTAGTACAGTATTCATCTCACACGCTAGTAAAGTAATGCTCAAAATTCTTCAAGCCAGGCTTC
The DNA here is from genome assembly GCF_000754665.1 of Bison bison bison. Lineage (NCBI taxonomy): Eukaryota > Metazoa > Chordata > Mammalia > Artiodactyla > Bovidae > Bison > Bison bison. Next base: position 98,263 of record NW_011494755.1, on the reverse strand, counting down.
AGCAATACGTGAACTGTGAAATTCCAGATGTTCAAGCTGGTTTTAGAAAGGGCAGAGGAACTAGAAATCAAATAGTCAACATCTGCTGGATCATCAAAAAAGCAAGAGAGTTCCAGAAAAACATCTATTTCTGCTTTATTGACTATGCCAAAGCCTTTGACTGTGTGGATCACAATAAACTGTGGAAAATTCTGAAAGAGGTGGGAATACCAGACCACCTGACCTGCCTCTTGAGAAACCTATACGCAGGTCAGGAGGCAACAGTTAGAACTTGACATGGAACAACAGACTGGTTCCAAATAGGAAAAGGTGTACATCAAGGCTGTATATTGTCACCCTGCTTATTTAACTTATATGCAGAGTACATCATGAGAAACACTGGACTGGAAGAAACACAAGCTGGAATCAAGATTGCCAGGAAAAATATCAATAACCTCAGATATGCAGATGACACCACTCTTATGGCAGAAAGTGAAGAGGAATTAAAACGCCTCTTGATGAAAGTGAAAGAGGAGAGTGAAAAAGTTGGCTTGAAGCTCAACATTCAGAAAACGAAGATCATGGCATCTGGTCCCATCACTTCATAGGAAATGGATGGGGAAACAGTGGAATCAGTGTCAGACTTTATTTTTTGGGCTCCAAAATCACTGCAGATGGTGACTGCAGCCATGAAATTAAAAGATCTTGGAAGGAAAGTTATGACCAACCTAGATAGCATATTCAAAACCAGAGACATTACTTTGCCAACAAAGGTCTGTCTAGTCAAGGCTATGGTTTTTCCAGTGGTCATGTATGGATGTGAGAGTTGGACTGTGAAGAAAGCTGAGCACCAAAGAATTGATGCTTTTGAACTGTGGTGTTGGAGAAGATTCTTGAGAGTCCCTTGGACTGCAAGGAGATCCAACCAGTCCATTCTAAAGGAGATCAGCCCTGGGATTTCTTTGGAAGGAATGATGCTAAAGCTGAA
>NW_011494755.1:92765-97196 GCF_000754665.1 Bison bison bison | reverse complement strand
AGGAGATCCAACCAGTCCATTCTAAAGGAGATCAGCCCTGGGATTTCTTTGGAAGGAATGATGCTAAAGCTGAAACTCCAGTACTTTGGCCACTTCATGCGAAGAGTTGACTCATTGGAAAAGAATCTGATGCTGGGAGGGATTGGAGGCAGGAGGAGAAGGGGACGACAGAGTATGAGATGGCTGGATGGCATCACTGACTCCATGGACATGAGTCTCAGTGAACTCTGGGAGTTGGTGATGGACAGGGAGGCCTGGCGTGCTGCGATTCATGCGGTCGCAAAGAGTCGGACATGACTGAGCGACTGAACTGAACTGAACTGAAATCAGGAAGGTTGATTCCTCCAGCTCCATTCTTCTTTCTCAAGCCTGCTTGGGCTATTCAGGGTCTTTTGTGTTTCCATATGAATTGTGAAGGTTTTTTTTGTTCTAGTTCTGTGAAAAATGCCATTGGTGATTTGATAGGGATCACCTTGAATCTGTAGATTGTATTTGAGAGTATAGTCATTTTCACAATATTGATTCTTCCTACCCAGAAGCATGGAATATCTCTCCATCTATTTATGTCATCTTTGATTTCTTTCATTAGTGTCTTGTAATTTTTTGTGTACATTTCTTTTGTCGCCTTAGATAAGTTTGTTCCTAGATATTTAATTCTTTTTGTTGCAATGGTGAATGGGATTGATTCTTTAATTGCTCTTTCTAATTTTTCATTGTTATTATATAGAAATGCAAGTGATTTCTGTGTATTGATTTTGTATCCTGCAACTTTGCTAAATTCACTGACTAATTCTGGTAATTTTCTGGTACTATTTTTAGGGTTTTCTTTGTACAGTATCATATCATCTGTAACAGTGAGAGCTTTACTGCTTCTTTTCCAATCTGGATTCCTTTTATTTCTTTTTCTTCTCTGATTGCTATAGCTAGAACTTCTAGAACTATGTTGAATAATAGTAGTGAATGTGGATATCCTTGTCTTGTCCCTGATCTTAGGGGGAATGATTTCAGTTTTTCACCATTGAGAATAATGTTTGCTATAGGCTTATCATATATGGCCTTTACTATGCTGAGGTAGGTTCCTTCTACGCCCATTTGTTGAAGAGTTTTAATCATAAATGGGTGCCGAATTTTGTCAAAAGGTTTCTCTGCATCTATTGAGATGATCATATGGTTTTTATCTCTCAATTTTTTAATATGGTGTATCACACCAATTGACTTGCATATATTGAAGAATCCTTGCATCCCTGGAATAAACCCAACTTGATCATGGTGTATGAACTTTTTGATGTGTTGCTGAATTCTGTTTGCTAAAATTTTGTTGAGGACTTATGCATCTATGTTCTTTAGTGATATTGGCCTATAGTTTTCATTCTTTGTGTTGTCTTTTCTGATTTTGGTATCAGGGTGATGGTGGCCTTGTAGAATGAATTTGGAAGTGTTCCTTCCTCTGCAATTTTTTGAGTTTTAGGATAATCATTAGCTCTTCTCTAAATGTTGGATTGGAGAAGGCAATGGCACCCCACTCCAGTACTCTGCCTGGAAAATCCCATGGAATGAGGAGCCTGGAAGGCTGTGGTCCATAGGGTCACTGAGGGTCGGACACGACTGAGCGACTTCACTTTCACTTTTCACTTTCATGCATTGGAGAAGGAAATGGCAACCCACTCCAGTGTTCTTGCCTGGAGAATCCCAGGGATGGGGGAGCCTGGTGGGCTGCCGTCTATGGGGTCGCACAGAGTCGGACAGGACTGAAGCGACTTAGCAGCAGCAAATGTTGGATAGAATTCTCCTGTGAAGCCATCTGGTCCTGGGCTTTTGTTTTTTAGGGAGATTTTTGGTTACAGCTTCAATTTCAATGCTTATAATTGGATTGTTCATAATTTCTATTTCTCCGGGTTCAGTTTTGGAAGATTGAAATTTTCTAAGACTCTGTCCATTTCTTCCAGGTTATCCATTATATTGGCATACAGTTGTTCATAACAGTCTCTTGTAATCCTTTGTATTTCTGCATTGCCTGTTATAACCTCTTCTTTTTCATTTCTAATTTTGTTGATTTCATTCTTCTCTCTTTTTTCTTGATTTTCTGGCTAAAGGGTTGTCAGTTCTGTTTATCTTTTCAAAGAAACAGCTTTAAGTTTTATTATTTTTTATTATTTTTATTTATTTATAATTTTTTATTTATTTATTTATTATTTTTTATTATTCTTTCTTTCCTTTCTTTTTCATCAATTTCTACTCAGATCTTTATGATTTCTTTCCTTCTACTATTTTGTTGTTGTTGTTGTTATTGCTGTTCTTTATTCAGTTGTTTTAGGTGTAAAGTTAGGTTGTCTATTCAATATTTTTCTTGTTTCTTGAGGTAGAATTGTATAGCTATAAACTTCATTTCACTTTTAACTTTCATGCATTGGAGAAGACCCAAGTGAAGGCTGGAGTCCATGGGGTCGCTGAGGGTCGGACACGACTGAGCGACTTCACTTTCACTTTTCACTTTCATGCATTGGAGAAGAAAATGGCAGCCCACTCCAGTGTTCTTGCCTGGAGAATCCCAGGGACAGGGGAGCCTGGTAGGCTGGCGTCTATGGAGTCACACAGAATCAAACACGACTGAAGTGAATTAGCAGCAGCAGCAGATAGCATATTGAAAATCAGAGATATTATTTGCCAACAAAGGTCCATCTGGTCAAGGCTATGGTTTTTCCAGTGGTCATGTATGGATATGAGAGTTGGACTGTGAAGAAAGCTGAGCGCTGAAGAATTGATGCTTTTGAACTGTGGTATTGTAGAAGACTCTTGAGAATCTCTTGGACTGCAAGGAGATCCAACCAGTCCATTCTGAAGAAGATCAGTCCTGGGTGTTTATTGGAAGGACTGATGCTGAAACTGAAACTCCAATACTTTGGCCACCTCATGTGAAGAGTTGACTCATTTTGAAAAGGCCCTGAATCTGGGAGGAATTGGGGCAGGAGGAGAAGAGGATGACAGAGAAGGAGATGGCTGAATGTCATCACTGACTCGATGGACGTGAGTCTCAGGAACTCCGGAAGTTGGTGATGGACAGGGAAGCCTGGTGTGCTGTGATTCATGGGATCACAACGTTCAGACATGACTGAGTGACTGAACTGAACTGAACTGAACATGATATTAAGACAGTCAATTCCTAGGTAGGTTGATAAGTCTGGGAGTCATCAAGGAAAGAGGGGTCTGGAATTCTCAAGGAGAAGAAAAGGACAAACTTTTTTTCCTCTACATTCCTTAGTCTTAATCAATTACACACTCAGTTTAAATTCTGTACTAGGGAGTGACTTCACTTTCACTTTCATGCATTGGAGAAGGAAATGGCAACCCACTTCAGCGTTCCTGCCTGGAGAATCCCAGGGACATGGGAGCCTAGTGGATGCCGTCTATAGGGTCACACAGAGTTGGACACGACTGAAGTCACTTAGCAGCAGCAGCAGGGATTATACAACAACAATGTATCCTTTTGAGGACAGTTTCTCCTTACTGAAAAACTTCTGGCTAATCCTGTTATCCTAGAATGTATATTATGGGAGTGGCTCTTGTTCAGTTCAGTCGCTCAGTCGAGTCTGACTCTTTGCAACCCATGAATCGCAGCACGCCAGGCCTCCTTGTTCATCACCAACTCCCAGAGTTCACTCAGACTCACTTCCATCGAGTCAGTGATGCTGTCCAGCCATCTCATCCTCTGTCGTCCCCTTCTCCTCCTGCCCCCAATCCCTCCCAGCATCAGAGTCTTTTCCAATGAGTCAACTCTTTGCATGAAGTGGCCAAAGTACTGGAGTTTCAGCTTTAGCATCATTCTTTCCAAAGAAATCCCAGTGCTGATCTCCTTCAGAATGGACTGGTTGGATCTCCTTGCAGTCCAAGGGACTCTCAAGCATCTTCTCCAACACCACACTTCAAAAGCATCAATTCTTCAGTGCTCAGCTTTCTTCACAGTCCAACTCTCACATCCATACATGACCACTGGAAAAACCATAGCCTTGACTAGACGGACCTTTGCTGGCAAAGTAATGTCTCTGCTTTTCAAAATGTTATCTAGGTTGGTCATAGCTTTTCTTCCAAGGAGTAAGCGTCTTTTAATTTCATGGCTTCAACCATCATCTGCAGTGATTTTGGAGCCCCCAAAATAAAGTCTGACACTGTTTCCACTGTTTCCCCATCTATTTCCCATGAAGTGATGGGACCAGTTGCCATGATCTTTGTTTTCTGAATGTTGAGCTTTAAGCCAACCTTTTCACTCTCTTCTCTCACTTTTATCAAGAGGCTTTATAGTTCGTCTTCACTTTCTGCCATAAGGATGGTGTCATCTGCATATCTGAGGTTATTGATATTTCTCCAGGCAATCTTGATTTCAGCTTGTGCTTCTTCCAGCCCAGCGTTTCTCATGATGTACTCTGCATAGAAGTT
>NW_011494755.1:90514-92665 GCF_000754665.1 Bison bison bison | reverse complement strand
ATTGGAATGAAAACTGACCTTTTCCAGTCCTGTGGCCGCTGCTGAGTTTTCCAAATTTGCTGGCATATTGAGTGCAGCATTTTCACAGCATCATCTTTCAGGATTTGAAATATCCCGAATGGCTATTGTAGGTACTTCCTATTGTTAAATTCTAATCTTGTCATCTTAAAATGTAAATTGTGGAAGTGGGTCTGGTAAATTTTTCACAAACTTGAGACATTCTATGATTCATTGTAAAAACTGATTAAAAGGTATATAACTCCATTACTAACACTAGCAAGGGGGTACTCTTTCTGCCTCCTTCTGATATCTGTGTCAGAAGCTTTCTCTATCCCTTTTTTACTTTAATAAAACTCTATTACACAAATGCTCTGAGTGATCAAGTCTCATCTCTGGCCGCAGATTGAATTCTTCTCTTCTGGAGGCCAGGGTCTTTCGTGATTCAGCAACAACATTTCAATATGATATTTCTTTCACTAATGCCTCACTTTAAATAAGTAAGGTGATCTAATTCTTGAATATGACAATGGAAATCTTTTGGCAATTTTCTGACAAAGGTGTGTTTACTCCTAAAAACTACATACTGAATGAGGTGACCTCTTTTCTTCTGTAAATTACTGGCTCTGGTTGCAACACCCAGAGCTTTCCCCAGTTGGAGTCAACATGCTAGGGAAGGAGGAGTTAGGATTATCACAGAGAAGCCAAGCTGGAGATCTGACCTTACCCATCTAGTGCCTTTCTTAATTCTGGAGCTTTGGACCCTTGGGACTCTTAAGGGAGAAACATGACTTCTTTATAATTTAAGCAAGTTTCATTTGTATCTATTATCTGATCATGAAAGCATCTATTTAAATAATTGGTATATATTTTAAATTATATGAAAACTAACATGAACCAATTATGTATATAACTATATGAATACCACCAATTAAAAATAAAAATAATAAAATTTCAAAGAGGATATGTAGGAAAGATATGTACCATTAAACTCTTTAAACTTCTGCTAGTAGTCAAAGAAATAGAGTTGTAGAGGAATAATTTAACTTTGATAAATTTTTCAAAACATGATATTCAATATTTCTATAAGCCTTCAGGGAAACTAAATAATTAAATATAATTTTAAAGCAGTTTAAACTAGGAGTTTATGGAAAATAAATTTGCAATAGATATTGAGAGTCTTAAAATGATAAAAAAAAAAAAAACAACTGAGTCCTATCATTTAAATTATAAATATTTATCCTAAGGAAATAATTATAAAATAATATCCCTATAATGACGACCATTTTGATTTATTTTAATAATGGGAAAATATTCAGCTATAATATGATTACCCCACAATGATGAATGACTAATTAATTAAAAGATGTTCTTCAACTAGAGTAATTGTTTTTCATATAAAGCACACTAAAGGAGCTACACATGATACTTGTTAAAATACAGGCTCTTGATCCCTTATTAGACTTTCTGTATCAGAATCTCTTGAATTTACAAGAATTTACACATTCATCCCAAGATATTCTAATGATCAAGCATTCAGTTCAGTTCAGTCCAGTCGCTCAGTCGTGTCTAACTTTTTGCGACCCCATGAATGGCAGTACACCAGGCCTCCCTGTCCATCACCAACTCCTGGAGTCCACCCAAACCCATGTCTATTGTGTTGACAATGCCATCCAACCATCTCATCCTCTGTCGTCCACTTCTCCTCCTGCCCTCAATCTTTCCCAGCATCAGGGTCTTTTCAAATGAGTCAGTTCTAATCATATCAGGTGGCCAAAGTATTGGAGTTTCAGCTTCAACATCAGTCCCTCCAATGAACACCCAGGACTAATCTCCTTTAGGCTGGACTGGATCTCCTTGCAGTCCAAGGAACTCTCAAGTTCCTTGAGGAACTGCAAACACCACAGTTCAAAAGCATCAATTCTTCGGTGCTCAGCTTTCTTTATAGTCCAACTCTCAAATCTATACAGACTACTGGAAAAACCTTATGTGAGAAATAATGCTCACTCTTAAAATTATAACTATGATGATCATGCACAAGTATTTCAAAATGTCATTACATTGAAAGAAAAATAAAGAAATATAGAAAATATATTTCTTTGCCATCTGAGCCACCAGGAAAGAGATTTATAGGGATGTAGTTTATATATATAT
>NW_011494755.1:75201-90414 GCF_000754665.1 Bison bison bison | reverse complement strand
ATATATATATATATACATATATATGTATATATATGTGGTGGAGAGTTCTGACAAAACATGGTCCACTGGAGAAGATAATTGCAAACCACTTCAGTATTCTTGCCTTGAGAACCCCTTAAACAGTATGAAAAGACAAAAATATATGACACTGAAAGATGAACTCTCCAGGTCAGTAGGTACCCAATATGCTACTGGAGAAGAGTTGAGAAATAACTCCAGAAACAATGAAAGACAGATCCAAAGCGAAAGCAACTCCCAGTTGTGGATGTGACTGGTGATGGTGTCCAATGCTGTGAAGAGCAAAACTGCATAGGAACTTAGAATGCTAAATCCATGAATCAAGGTAAATTAGAGTAGTCAAACAGGAGATGACAAGTGTGAATATCGACATCATAGGAATCAGTGAACTAAAATGGACTGGAATGGGTGAATTGAATTCAGATGGCCATCATATCTACTACTGTGGGAAAGAATCCCTTAGAAGAAATGGAGTAGCCCTCATAGTCAACGAAAGAGTCTGAAATGCAGTACTTAGGTGCCATCTCAAGAATGACAGAATGAACTCTGTTCATTTCCAAGGAAAACCATTCAATATCACAGTAATCCAAGTCTATGTGCCAACCAGTAATGCTGAAGAAGCTGAAGTTGAAGGGTTCTGTGATGACCTACAAGCCCTTCTAGAACTAACACCCCCCCCCCCAAAAAAAAAAAAACATGTTCTTTTCATCATAGGGAAATGGAATGCAAAAGTAGGAAGTCAAGAGACACCTGGAGTAACAGGCAAATTTGGACTTGGAGTACAAAATGAAGCAAGGCAAAAACTCACAGAGTTTTGCCAATAGAACACACTGGTCATAGCAAACACACTCTTCCAACACCACAAGAGAAGACTCTACACATGGACATCACCAGATGGTCAACACCGAAATCAGATTGATTATATTCTTTGCAGCCAAAGATGGAAGAGCTCTATATAGTCAACAAAAACAAGACCAGGAGCTGACTGTGGCTCAGATCATGAACTTATTGCCAAATTCAGAATTAAATTGAAGAAAGTAGGGAAAACCACTAAACCATTCAGCTATGACCTAAATCAAATCCCTTATGATTATACAGTGAAAGTGAGAAATAGATTTAAGGCACTAGATCTGATAGACAGAGTACCTGATGAACTATGGATGGAGGTTTGTGACATTGTACAGGAGACAAGGATCAAGGCCATCCCCATGGAAAAGAAATGCAAACAAGAAAAATGGCTGTCTGAGGAGGCCTTACAAATAGCTGTGAAAAGAAGAGAAGCGAAAAGCAAAGGAGAAAAGGAAAGATATTCCCATTTGAATGCAGAGTTCCAAAGAATAGCAAGAAGAGATAAGAAAGCCTTCCTCAGCGATCAATGCAAAGAAATAGAGGAAAACAACAGAATGGGAAAGACTAGAGATCTCTTCAAGAAAATCAGAGATACCAAGGGAACATTTCATGCAAAGATGGACACAATAAAGGACAGAAATGCTATGGACTTAACAGAGGCAGATATTAAACAGGAGTGATAAGAATATACAGAAGAACTACACAAAAAAGATCTTCATGACCCAGATAGTCATGATGGTCTGATCACTCACCTGGAGCCAGACATCCTGGAGTGCAAAGTCAAGTGGGTCTTAGGAAGTATCACTACAAACGAAGCTAGTGGAGGTGATGGAATTTCAGCTGAGCTATTTCAAGTCCTAAAAGATGATGCTGTTAAAGTACTATCCTCATTATGCCAGCAAATTTGGAAAACTCAGCAGTGCCCACAGGACTGGGAAAAGTCGGTTTTCATTCCAAACCCAAAGAAGGGCAATGCCAAAGAATGTTCAAACTACTGCACACTTGCAGTCATCTCACACACTAGCAAGGTAATACTCAAAATTCTCCAAGCCAGGCTTCAACAATGCATGACCCATGAACTTCCAGATGTCCAAGCTGAATTTTAAAAATGCAAGGGAACCAGAAATCAAATTACCAATATCCATTGGATTATAGAAAAAGCAAGAGAATTCCAGAAAACTGTCTCCTTCTGCTTTATTGATTATGCCAAAGCCTTTGACTGTATAGATCACAAAAAAAAAAAATGTGGAAAATTCTTCAAGAGATCAGATTACCATATCACCTTACCTGTCTCCTGAGAAATCTGTATGCAGGTTAAGAAGAAACAGAACCATGCATGGAACAACAGACTAGTTCCATATTGTGAGTGGAGTATGTCAAGGCTGTGCATTGTCACCCTGCTTATTCTACTTATATGTGAAATGCTGAGTGGGATGAAGTGCAAGCTGGAATCAATTTTGCCTGGAGAAATATCAATAACCTCAGATACGCATGTGACACCATCTTATGGCACAAAGTGTAGAGGAACTGAAGAGCCTCTTGATGAAAGTGAAAGGGGAGAGTGAAAAAGCTGACTTAAAACTCAACAGTCAAAAAACTAAGATCATGGAATCCAGTCCCATCACTTCTGGCAAATAGATGGGTAACAGTGGAAACAGTGACAGACTTTATTTTTTTGCGCTCCAAAATCACTGCATATAGTGACTACTGCTACTGCTGCTAAGTCGCTTCAGTCGTGTCCGACTCTGTGCGACCCCATAGACGGCAGCCCACCAGGCTTCCTTGTCCTTGGGATTCTCCAGGCGAGAACACTGGAGTGGGTTGCCATTTCCTTCTCCAATGCATGAAAGAGAAAAGTCAAAGTGAACTTGCTCAGTTGTGTCTGACTCTAGCGACCCCATGGACTGCAGCCCACCAGGCTCCTCCATCCATGGGATTTTCCAGGCAAGAGTACTGGAGTGGAGTGCCATTGCCTTCTCCGTATAGTGACTACAGTTATCCTGAAATTAAAAGGTGTTTGCTCCTTGGAAGAAAAGCTATGACAAATCGAGGCAGCATATTAAAAAGCAGAGAGTTTACTTTGCCAACAAAGGTCTGTCTAGTCAAAGCTATGGTTTTTCCTCTAGTCATGTATGGGTGGTAGAGTTGGACTATAGGGAAAACTGCATGCTGAGGAATTGATGCTTTTGAACTGTGGTATAGGAGAAAACTCTTAAGAGTCCTTTAGACTGCAAGGTGATCCAACCAGTCAATTTGAAAGGAAATCAGTCCTGAAAATTCATTGGAAAGACTGATGCTGAAGCTGATATTCCAATATTTGGCTACCTGATGCAAAGAACTGACTCATTAGAAAAGACCCTGGTGCTGGGAAAGGCTGAGAGCAGGAGAAGAAGGGGACAAGAGAGGGTGAGATGGTTGGATGGGATCAGCAACTGGATGGCCCTAGGTTTCAACAATCTCCAGGTGTTGGTGATGGACAGGTAAGCCTGGCATGCTGCAACCCATTTGGTCACAAACAGACATGACCAAGTGACTGAAATAATCTAAACTGAACTGATATTTACCCCAAAATTAGATATGTTCATTAAAGTCTCTTATGATTACATATATCTGCTGCTAAGTCACTGCAGTCATGTCCGACTCTGTGTGACCCCATAGACGGCAGCCCACCAGGATCCCCCGTCCCTGGGATTCTCCAGGAAAGAACACTGGAGTGGGTTGCCATTTCCTTCTCCAATGCATGAAAGTGAAGTCTCTCAGTCGTGTCAGACTCAGCGACCCCAAGTACTGCAGCCTACCAGGCTCCTCCATCCATGGGAATTTCCAGGCAAGAGTACTGGAGTGGGATGCCATTGCTTTCTCCACTATATCTACAAGTTTGTAAATATGTGGATAAACTTTAGGTTGAAAACAATTATATATGTACATATTTCAATTTTTTTAAAAATTATAACTTGAACACTTTCTTTAAAGAAGGAAATTACTATAAATGGTATAAAAATGTTATATATTTATGAATCTCAGTTATAAATATATAAAGATGAAATATATACATATACATACATATATATATATATATATATATACACATACATATATATAAATAAAAGTGTGAAAGTGTTGTTGCTCAGTCATGTCCAACTCTTTGCAACCCCATGGACTGGAGACCTCCAGATCCCTCTGACAATGGGATTCTCCATGCAAGAATACCAGAGTGGGTAGCCATTCCCTTCTCCAAAGAATCTTTCCAACCCAGGAATCCAACCTTATCTCCTGCATTGCAGGCAGATTCTCTACCATCTGAGCCAACAGGAAAGCTATTTATAGAGAGGGAATACCAGACCACCTGACCTGCCTCTTGAGAAGCCTATATGCAGGTCAGGAAGCAACAGTTAGAACTGGACATGGAACAACAGACTCGTTCCAAATAGGAAAAGGAGTACATCAAAGCTGTATATTGCCGCCCTGCTTATTTAACTTCTATACAGAGTACATCATGAGAAACGCTGGGCTGGAAGAAGCACAAGCTGGAATCAAGATTGCCTGGAGAAATATCAATAACCTCAGATATGCAGATGACACCACCCTTATGGCAGAAAGTGAAGAGGAACTAAAAAACCTCTTGATGAAAGTGAGAGAGGAGAGTGAAAAGGTTGGCTTAAAGCTCAACATTCAGAAAATGAAGATCATGGCATCTGGTCCCATCACTTCATGGGAAATAGATGGGGAAACAGTGGAAACAGTGTCAGACTTTATTTTTGGGGCTCCAAAATCACTGCATTGGAAGGACTGAGGCTGAAGCTGAAATTCCAATACTTTGGCCACCTCATGTGAAGAGTTGACTTATTGGAAAAGACTCTGATGCTGGCAAGGATTGGGGCAGGAGGAGAAGGGGACGACCGAGGATGAGATGGCTGGATGGCATCACCAACTTGATGGACTTGAGTTTGGGTGAACTGCGTGAGTTGGTGATGGACAGGGAGGCCTGGAGTGCTGTGATTCATGGAGTCGCAAAGAGTCAGACACAACTGAGCAACTGAACTGAACTACATATATATATATATATATGAACTGAGCTATATATATAGTTATATATAACTATATATATATAACTGAACTATATATGTCCAGTTATATATGTTCATATATGAACTATATATGTAGTATGAACTACATACTAAATTTACCCCAAAGTTAGATTTGGCCATAAAAATCTCTTCACGTACTATACCAAGTTTTGCTTAATATTATACACACAGTTCTGATCCTTCAGTTCAGTTCAGTTCAGTCGCTCAGTCATGTCCAACTCTTTGTGACCCCATGAATCGCAGCACGCCAGGCCTCCTTGTCCATCACCATCTCCTGGAGTTCACTCAAACTCATGTCCATCAAGTCGATGATGCCATCCAGCCATCTCATCCTCTGCTGTCCCCTTGTCCTCCTGCCCCCAATCCCTCCCAGCATCAGAGTCTTTTCTAATGAGTCAACTCTTCACATGAGGTGGCCAAAGTACTGGAGTTTCAGCTTTAGCATCATTCCTTCCAAAGAAATCCCAGGGCTGATCTCCTTCAGAATGGACTGGTTGGATCTCCTTGCAGTCCAAGTTTTCATGAATAAACATAAATAACTTTCAGAATGTGTAAAAAAGCATTTAAAGGACATATCAAAATTTGCTAGAAAATATGATTAATAAATTGTTCATCTATTTTGGAAGAACATAATATGAATCTGAAGTTGAAATTTATCCATTCACAATTGCAAAGGTATTGCAGTGTCAATAAACTAGAAAGCAAAATATTTGCTATTTTTAGGTTACTTAAATCATGATTAGACATTGCAGAAAGGAGCCTTAATACTTGTACTTACATCTAAAAAATTTTTTAAATGGGCTTTATTGTTTTTATGTGTGTGAAGCTGTAATAAACATCTGAATTTCTATCAGTTAAATATATCTGGAAAAGTAAAAAGGTCTACCTTATTTTTTAATCCCAAGATGATAAGAGGAATTTATTAATAAAAAGGAGAAGAAGAAACTGCCATCAGTAATATTTATGAATTTCTCAGAGTGTGCCAGACTGTGTTTAAATGCTCTGAATTTAAACCTCATTACAAACTTGGACTATAGTACTGTTATATACATTTTATGGATGAACAATGGTGGGCTTAGTAACTTGTCCATGGTCTTAGAGTGAGTGAGTGGTGGAGGCAGGATTCAAAATTGCATTGCTTTGGGATCCAGAGCTCACACTTTTATCCACAATACAATCAGTTCAATTCAGTCACTCAGTCATGTCTGACTCTTTGTGATCCAATGGACTGCAGCATGCAAGCCTCCCTGCCCATCACCAACTCACAGAGTTTACTCAAACTCAGGTCCATGGAGTCAGTGATGCCATCCAATCATCTCATCCTCTGTTGTCCCCTTCTCCTCCCACCTTCAATCTTTCACGGCATCAGGATCTTTTCCAATGAGTCAGTTCTTCACATCAGGTGGCCAAAGTATTGGAGTTTTAGCTTCAGCATCAGTCCTTTCAATGAATATTCAGGACTGCTTTCCTTTAGGATTGAATGCTTTGATCTTCTTGCAGTCCAAAGGACTCTCAAGAGTCTTCTCCAACACCACAGTTCAAAAGATCAATTCTTCAGCACTCAGCCTTATTTGTCAGCCAACTCTCACATCCATACATGACTACTAGAAAAACCATAGCTTTGACTAGATGGACCTTTGTTGGCAAAGTAATGTCTCTGCTTTTTAATATGCTGTCTAAGGTGGTCATAACTTTTCTTCCAAGGAATAAATGTCTTTTAATTTCACGGCTGTAGTCACCATCTGCAGTGATTTTGGAGCCTCCCAAAATAAGGTCTGTCACTGTTTGCACTGTTTCCCCATCTATTTGCTATGAAGTGATGGGACCAGATGCCATGATCTTAATTTTCTGAATGTTGAGTTTTAAGCCAGATTTTTCACTCTCCTCTGTCACTTTCATCAAGAGGCTCTTTAGTTCTTCTTCACTTTCTGCCAAAGGGTGGTGTCATCTGCATATCTGAGGTTATTGATATTTCTCCAGGTGATCTTGATTCCAACTTGTGCTTCTTCCAGCCCAGCGTTTCTCATGATGTACTCTGCATATAAGTTAAATAAGCAGGGTGACAGTATACAGCCTTGATGTACTCCTTTCCCTATTTGGAACCAGTCTGTTGTTCCATGTCCAGTTCTAACTGTTGCTTCCTGACCTGAATACAGGTTTCTCAAGAGGCAGGTCAGGTGGTCTGGTATTCCCATCTCTTGAAGAATTTTCCACAGTTTATTGTGATTCACACAGTCAAAGGCTTTGGTGTAGTAAATGAAGCAGAAACAGATGTTTTTCTGGAACTCTCTTGCTTTTCCAATGATCCAACAGATGTTGCCAATTTGATCTCTGGTTCCTCTAACTTTTAGAAAACCAGTGTGAACATCTGGGAAATTCACAATTCATAGTGTACTGCTGAAGACTGGCTTGGAGAATTTTGAGCATTACTTTACTAGCATGTGAGATGAATGCAATTGTGTGGTCGTTTGAGCATTCTTTGGTACTGCCTTTCTTTGGGATTAGAATGAAAACTGACCTTTTCCAGTCCTGTGGCCTCTGCTGTGTTTTCCAAATTTGGAGCATGTTGTTGTCTAGTCAAGGCTATGTTTTTTTCCAGTAGTCATGTATGGGTGTGAGAGTTGGACTATAAAGAAAGCTGAGTGCCAAAGAATTGATGCTTTTGAACTGTGGTGTTGGAGAAGACTCTTGAGAGTCCCTTGGACTGCAAGGAGATCCAACCAGTCCATCCTAAAGAAAATCAGTCCTGGTTGTTCATTGGAAGGACTGATATTGAAGCTGAAACTCCAATACTTTGGCCACCTGATGCGAAGAGCTGACTCATTTGAAAAGACCCTGATGCTGGGAAAGATTGAGGGCAGGAGGAGAAGGGGATGACAGAGGATGATATGGCTGGATGTCATCACTGACTCGATGGACATGAGTGTGAGTGAAGTCCGGGAGTTGGTGATGGGCAGGGCGCCTGGCGTGCTGTGGTTCATGGGGTCGCAAAGAGTCAGACATGACAGAGCAATTGAATTGAACTGACTGAATATAGCACTTTCACAGCATCATCTTTTAGAATTTGAAATAGTTCAACTGGAATTCCATCACTTCCACTAGCTTTGTTTATAGTGATGCTTCCTAAGGCCCTCTTGACTTCTAAGGCCCACTACACCATAGTTATAGAATAATAGAGTTGGACAGACCTCAATTTAAATTAAAAATCCACAGCTCTTATTCAGTGTGAAAATCACTTAATTTCTATTTTAGTTTTCAATTTTAAAATTCAAATTATATCAACATAGTGAAATTAGCATATGGATTTTTTCCCCCACTTGGGCTTCTTTGAATGTAACTGAAGACTATAGTCATTTCTAAGACCAATGCAGTGAAAACTTCTTTCTCAAAATTTATCATTCTCACAAATACCAAGGAAAGGGGTTATATCTAGAAGGCTTGAGACTACACAGTGATATACTTATCTTCTCATTACTATTTCAGTATTTTTACAGAGAAATCAGATATTTTCCACATCTACCAATAAGAGAAAAATTTGCTGCTCAATAAATTAGATGACTTTCACAAAGTCACTCTGATTACAAAACTCAATTCTAATCCTTGCTCTGCCTGTGTAAGCTTTTTGTGCTCATTTGCAACTGACTCTTTACGACCTCATGGACAGTAGCCCACCAGGCTTCTCTATCCATGGAATTTTCCAGACAAGAATGAACAGCTCCATTTTTTTCATCTTTGAAATGATTGATTGAAATCATACACTGCACAGGATTTCTGTGAAGAGAAAAAGAAGCGATGTGTTTGAAATACTTGAAAGATGAAAAATATACAAACTTTCTAATCAACCTAAGTTTGTTTAAAATGACAGTGAATAGATTCTATTTTTTAACTATATATTGTAAAACATAACATTAACAAATGTTACACAAGAAAACATCACATAACATACATATTTGTTCTGCTTCCTCTGGATTCACAAGAACCACAAAGTAAAAAAATCACTAGAACCACCAAAACCATTAGCACTATTAGTCAGCTATCATTAATTGGTTAACTTTTTGCTAGCTAGAGGAGAGTTATGTACTCTACATAAACTATTATGTTTTAATATTGATATGGATTAATCTTACTTGAGATTATATTTTCCCCTTGTATGCATTCATGTTTGAATGCTTTAGGAGATAAATTTTGCTTAAATAATTATTATCTGTAATAATATTCCTGGTTAAAATAATGTAACTTCTGTGTGTTTATCATTTTATCAAACCCTACATGTATGGTTTGGAAATTTCACAAAGGTTTTTAGAAAGCAATCTGAATGTGTTTCAATGAAAAATTCTCTTAAGTTAAAACATGAAGTTCTTTGTGTTGACAACTTGTGTGAAGAATGATTTGCTTGTCATGTGAAATGGTTGAGCTATAAAGTACTGACATGTGAAACTTACAACAGAAATGCAGAATAACCTTACTCTCAAATGATAAAAATGGAAACTTTGTAATAATTTATCAAAAGCTGTACATTAACAATGTACTTCGGTGTTTCAGCTCTATAGAGTTCTCCATAGTATACTAGATTAAATCAAGTTAACTATTAGGGACTCTTGAAATGACTCAGTGTCACCTTATCCCAGCCAGAGGAAGGTTAAACAAAGCTGGAACAGCCTATATTAGATGAAATAACAAAGAAAAAAATTACGTTCCCCTGCTTTTTTCATCTTTGAATCTAATCTTCTTCTTCTCTATTTCTACCCCTATTTCTTTCTTTGCAACCTCTGGTCTTCACTTCTGTAGTGCTCAGTGGATCAGCCTTGCATTAGTAAATACATTAGTAATTCAATAACTACTAACATTTATGTTTAGGCTCATATATTATAATCCATTATGCAATCTAGTATTATTTTGCTTTTTCTTAGGTGTAATCTTTTACACCCAAATATCTTCCATGTTCAAAATTATCCAATGTCTTCTTAAAGAAAAATCCATTAATATATTTATTCAATAAATGTTGATTAAGCACCTCTATATATTAGGTAATGGGCTAGCCAGTTAACAGTGAGCAAAGTAAACACAATCCCTGGCATCATGGTTTGTATTCTGAGTGAGATGTACAGAAAAAAGTGGGAGATGGAAAATGAAGTAAACAGACAAAAACAGAGTGATTTAAAATGTTATCTAGTGTTATAAAGGAAAATAAGGTGAAAATGCAGAATACTAAATGTGTTCTATTTTACATAGGGTAGTCAAGGAGGAACTCCTAGAGAACAAGGCCTTTAAACTCAAATCTGAATGATAAGACTGTGCCATGAATCTACCAAATGAAAATGGTGGGGAAAGAGTACCATACTGACAAAGACTCAGAAGCATGAAGAAATTTGCCATGTTATGAAAACCCAAAGAAAAACTCTGTTGCTGGAACATGATAAGCAAGGGGAAAGTGATGTTAAATGAAGCTGTACACACAAACAGGAGCATAAAATTCAAGCTTCATTAGAACATTTGATTTTCAGATTTTATTCTAACCATATTTTAAGACTCAACTCCTTGATGTAGAATTCAAAGACCATAAGATATGGCCCCAAATGCATTCTATGTGTTTTCACTTCCCTGCTTTCAAGTACTCTGGTCTGCTTTATTCTTCAATGCGATTTATACTTTTTCTTCTCTAAAATATTGCTAAGGTGGTTTCCTCTACTTGTTGTAAGTTTGTTACCGTAATTCTGCCTAACAATGACTACATTATTCAAAGCCTGGGGCAAAGTTCACCTCCTCTGGGAAGCATGTCTAAACTCCAACAGGAGAACCCATGTGGGTCTGTTTCCTCTCTCTCTTCCTTCCTCTCTTTCTCAACTTTCTCTTCCTTCCTCTCTTTCTCAACTCTCTCTTCTCTCCTCTTTTACTCTATTTCTTTTCCCTCCTTTCCTCTTACTTTTATTTTTAAAGGCTTTTCAAATTATTTACATAAGACATAGAAATAAAAGAAATCTAGGTTTTGGACAAGATGGTGGAGTAGGTGGACATGGAGTATAACTCTCTCCATGGATACATCAGGAATACATCTTCAGACACAGAAATGAATGCAGAACACTAGCTGAGAGCAGACAGGAGAACTTGAGCAGAGGAGAAGAATATATAGAACCACACAAAACTCAGTAGGACAAATTAACCAGGGGGAAAAACAGCACTGTTAGTAGGACTGGACCTGCCCTCTGTGGGTGGGGGAACTGAAGCAGGAGTCCAATTCCCACATCAGGCCAACTGTCTGAGTCAGAGGAGAAACATTTAAGACAGAGTGAAACAGCTATCTGTGGCAGCCTAAATGGAGTGAGAATCAGACAGTTCTTGCTGCAGTCATACATACCCCAGACAGGGATGCAAGTCTCCTGGAAGGTGCAGCGACTGGAAGCTGAAGTTTAAGGATTGTGGAGCAATCCCAGGGTGAGGGCTGCTGTTGACTGCGAAGAGACAGATCGAGAGGAGGTGAGGGAGGAGGTTGTGGCAGTAAATGCCTGTAGAGGAAAGCCAGGCAGCCATGGAAGCAAGGTGATACTGCTGAGTCACCCATAGTGGGTGGAGCCATCACCATAGCCTCTCTCCCCCAACACGCCTGCATTGGCAGCTGAACAGTAGAGAGGCTGGCCCATCAAACACCTGACACACTGAACTACAGAGCAGGACCTCACCCAGGGTGCTTCTTTAAGTGACTGATGTGCTGATCTATACGGTAAGACCACAGCCAGGGGGGCCCCTATATATGCCTGACATGCTGAGCAGCAGAGAAGGACCCCAGGCAAGGGCACCCTCTAAGTGCCTGAACAGGTGGACCTATGGAGAAAGACTAGCCAGAGGCCTTCTGTTCGCCAGCCTTGAGGCTCGAAGAGGCTCCAAAAAAGACTCCAATAACTCCTCATAACTCACATAACTCCTGCGGCAGTCCATTTCCCTGCAAACTTGGCACCTCCAGCGTCCCCGTAAGCCAAGCAACTGCACCACCTTCACACTCAAATCTCACTGGGGCAAAGCTGCCACAGGCAAGAAATGTCTTTTGTCTCAGCCTTCACAGGGTTGCTTTGGTCATGTCTGACTCTTTGTGCCCCTTTAGACTGTGGCCTGCCAGGCTTCTCTGTCAGAGAGAAGGGTTCTCTAGGCAAGAATACTGGAGCTTATTGACCAATACTGGTTGCCATACCCTTCTAGAGCACTATATTTCCTGCTGCCCTAGCCACCAACCCCCCCTGAGTACCTGGTACTTCCAGAACCACTGCTGACCCAAGCATCTGCACCGCTCCCACACCTGACCCTCATAGGGTCAAACGCAAGTCCTCCAGGGCAGCCTCAGGAGTAAACCACAGTGGATGACCCAAGTGAAGAGGTGGAAATAAAACCACAATTGAAAGTCCATGGGACTTTCCAGGCAAGAGTACTGGAGTGGGGAGCCATTGCCTTCTCTGAATATGCTATCTAGGTTGGTCATAACTTTCCTTCCAAAGAGTAAGGGTCTTTTAATATCATGGCTGCAATCACCTTCTGCAGTGATTTTGGAGCCCCCAAAACAAAGTCTGACACAGTTTCCACTGTTTCCCCATCTTTGTTCCATGAAGTGATGGGACCAGATCTTAGTTTTCTGAATGTTGAGCTTTAGGCCAACCTTTTCCATCTCCTCTCTCACTTTCATCAAGAGGCTTTTTAGTTCCTTTTCACTTTCTTCCATAAGAGTGGTGTCATCTGCATATCTGAGGTTATTAATATTTCTCCCGGCAATCTTGATTCCAGCTTGTGCTTCTTCCAGCCCAGCATTTCTCATAATGTACTCTTCATATAAGTTAAATAAGCAGGGTGACAATATACCGCCTTGATGTACTCCTTTTCCTATTTGGAACCAGTCTCTTGTTCCATGTCCAGTTCTAACTGTTGCTTCCTGACCTGCATATAGGTTTCTCAAGAGGCAGGTCAGGTGGTCTGGTATTCCCATCTCTTTCAGAATTGTTCACAGTTTATTGTGATCCACACACTCAAAGGCTTTGGCATAGTCAATAAAGCAGAAATAGATGTTTTTTTCAGAACTCTCTTGCTTTTTCCATGATCCAGCAGATGTTGGCAATTTGATCTCTGGTTCATCTGCCTTTTCTAAAACCAGCTTGAACATCTGGAAGTTCACAGTTCACATATTGCTGAAGCCTGGCTTGGAGAACTTTGAGCATTACTTTACTAGCGTGTGAGATGAGTGTAATTGTACAGTAGTTTGAGCATTCATTGGCTTTGCCTTTCCTTGGGATTGGAATAAAAACTGACCTTTTCCAGTCCTGTGGCCACTGCTGAGTTTTCCAAATTTGCTGGCATATTGAGTGCAGCAATTTCACAGATCTTTCAGGATTTGAAAGAGCTCATCTGGAATTCTATCACCTCCACTAGTTTGTTCGTAGTGATGCTTTCTAAAGCCCACTTGACTTCACATTCTAGGATGTCTGGCCCTAGGTGAGTGATCACATCATCGTGATTATCTGGACTGTGAAGCTCTTTTTTGTACAGTTCTTCTGTGTATTCTTGCCACCTCTTCTTAATATCTTCTGCTTTTGTTAGGTCCATACCATTTCTGTCCTTTATTGAGCCCATCTTTCCATGAAATGTTTCCTTGGTATCTCTAATTTTCTTGAAAAGATCTCTAATCTTTCCCATTCTGTCGTTTTCCTCTTTCTTTGCATTGATCGCTGAGGAAGGCTTTCTTATCTCTCCTTGCTATTCTTTGGAACTCTGCATTCACATGCTTATATCTTCCCTTTTCTCCTTTGCATTTCGCTTCTCTTCTTTTCACAGCTATTTGTAAGGCCTCCCCAGACAGTCATTTTGCTTGTTGCATTTCTTTTCCATGGTGATGGTCTTGATCCCTGTCTCCTGTACAATGTCACGAACCTCCGTCCATAGTTCATCAGGTACTCTGTCTATCAGATCTAATCCCTAAATCTATTTCTCACTTACACTGTATCATCATAAGGGATTTGATTTAGGTCATAGCTGAATGGTCTAGTGGTTTTCACCACTTTCTTCAATTTAAGTCTGAATTTGGCAATAAGGAGTTCATGATCTGAGCCACAGTCAGCTCCTGGTCTTGTTTTTGCTGACTGTATAGAGCTTCTCCATCTTTGACTGCAGAGAATATAATCAATCTGATTTCGGTGTTGACTATCTGGTGATGTCCTTATGTAGAGTCTTCTCTTGTGTTGTTGGAAGAGAGTGTTTGTTATGACCGGTGCGTTCTCTTGGCAAAATTCTATTAGCCTTTGCCCTGCTTCATTCCGTATTCCAAGGCCAAATTTGCCTGTTACTCCAGGTGTTCCTTGACTTCCTACTTTTGCATTCCAGGCCCCTATAATGAAAAAGACATTTTTTTTTTTGGTGTTAGTTCTAAAAGGTCTTGTAGGTCTTAACAGAACCCTTCAACTTCAGCTTTTTCAGCATTACTGGTTGGGGCATAGGCTTGGATTACCATGATATTGGATGGTTTTCCTTGGAAAGGAACAGAGATCATTCTTTCGTTTTTGAGATTGTATCCAAGTACTGGATTTCAGACTCTCTTGTTGACCATGGTGGCTACTCCATTTCTTCTAAAGGATTCTTATCCACAGTAGTAGATATAATGGTCATCTGAGTTAAATTCACCCACTCCCAACCATTTTAGTTCACTGATCCCTAGAATGTCGACGTTCACTCTTGCCTTCTCCTGTTTGAACACTTCAAATTTGCCTTGATTCATGGACCTGACATTCCAGGTTCCTATCCAATATTGCTCTTTACAGCATCGGACCTTGCTTCTATCACCAGTCACATCCACAACTTGGTGTTGTTTTGCTTTGGCTCCATCCATTCATTTTTTCTAGAGTTATTTCTCCAATGATCTCCAGTAGCATATTGGGCACCTACTGACCTGCGGAGTTCCTCTTTCAGTATCCTATTATTTTGCCTTTTCATTCTGTTCATGGGATTCTCAAGGCAAGAATACTGAAGTGGTTTGCCATTTCCTTCTCCAATGGGCCACATTCTGTCAGATCTCTTCATCATGACCCTCCTGTCTTGCATGGCCCCACATGGCATGGCTTAGTTTCATTGAGTTAGACAAGGCTGTGGTCAGTGTGATCAGATTGACTAGTTTTCTGTGATTATGGTTTCAGTGTGTCTGCCCTCTGATGCTCTCTCGCAACACCACCTACCATCTTACTTGGGTTTCTCTTACCTTGGATGTGGGGTAGCTCTTCACGGCTGCTCCATA
>NW_011494755.1:71947-75101 GCF_000754665.1 Bison bison bison | reverse complement strand
AACATGAATCAGCCACAGGTATACATGGTGTCTCCTCCCTCTTGAACCTCCCTCCCACCTATCTCCCCACAGCCTCCCCTCCTGACCTTGAAGTTGGAGTAGCTCCTCTCAGCCCTCCTGTGCCCGCGCAGCCACTGCTCCTTGGACGTGGGGTTGCTCCTCTCGGCCGCTTCCCCTGACCTCGGATATGGGGTAGCTCCTCTTGGCTGCCGTCCCTGCCCTCGGACGTGGGTTAGCTCCTCCTTGCCACTCCTTTGCTGATGCATCCTGGCACTCTCGGTTGCCACCCTTGACCTTGGGCGAGGGCTCAAAAAATATCATGTTGGGTGACTTTAAATGGTAGCTTTATTCTAAGGACATGGATAGAATTATGCATAAGTTATGAAACTTATATGATTTCCAGAAAATTGGAGAGAAAAGACTTTCTTAACAATTAGAGAAATAGAGGAAAGCAATAGAATGGAAAAGACTAGATAGCTCTTCAAGAAAACTGGAGGTATAAAGGGAACATTTCATGCAAAATGGGCACAATAAAGGATAAAAATGGTATGGAGCTAACAGAAAAAGAAGATATCAAGAAGAGGTGGCAAGAATACATAGAACTGTACAAAAACATCTTCATGACCCAGATAACCACAATGGTGTGATCATTCACCTAGAGCCAGATATTGTGGAGTGTGAAATCAAGTGGGTCTTAGCATCACTACAAAAAAAGTAGGTGGAGGGGATGGAATTTCAGCTAAGCTATTTCAAATCCTAAAAGAAGATGCTGTTAAAGTGCTGTACTCAGTGTCAGCAAAGGTGGAAAACTCAGCAGTGGCCACTGGACTGAAAAAGGTCAGTTTTTACTCCAATTCTGAAAGAAGGGCAATGCCAAAGAATGTTCAAACTACTGAACAATTGAGCTCATTTAACATGCTATCAAGGTTATGCTCAAAATCTTTCAAGCTAGGCTTCAGCAGTCCATGAACCAAGAATTTCCAGATGTACAAACTGGATTTAGAAAAGCCAGAGGAACCAGAGATCAAATTGGCAACATTCATTCCTTCATAAGAAATCAAGGGAATTCCAGAAAGACATCTACTTCTGCTTCATGGAGTATGCAAAAGCCTTTGGCTGTGTGGATCACAACAAACTGGACAATTCTTAAAGAGATGGGAATACCAGATACCCTACCTGCCGGCTGAGAAACCTGTATGTAAGTCAATAAACAACAGAAATGGACATGGAACAATAGACAGCTTCAAAATTGGGAATGGAATATGACAAGGTATATATTGTCACAATGCTTATTTAACTTATACACAGAGACATCATGCAAAATGCCAGGCTGGATGAATTACAAGCTGGAATCAAGATTGTTGGGACACATATCCAACAACCTCAGATATGAAGATGATACCACTCTAATGGCAGAAAGGGAAGAACAACTAAAGAACCTCTTGATGAAAGTGAAAGAGGAGAGTGAAAAAGCTGACTTAAAACTCAACATTCAAACAACTAAGATCATGGCATCTGGTCTTGTCATGGTGAATAGATGCGGAAAAAGTGGTAACAGTGACAGATTTTATTTTCTTGGGCTCCTAAATCACTGCAAATGGTGACTGCAGCCATGAAATTAAAAGACGCTTGCTCCAAGGAAGAAAATCAATGACAAACCTAAATGGCATACTGAAAAGCAGAGACATCATCGACAAAGATCCATAGAGTCAAAGCTATGTTTTTTCCAGTCGTCATGTATGGATGTGAGAGTTGGACCATAAAGATGATTGAGTGCTGAAGAATTGATACTTTTGGGCTGTAGAGCTGGAGAAGACTCTTGAGAGTCCTTTGGACTGCAAGGAGACCAAATCAGTCAATCCTAAAGAAAATCAACCCTGAATATTCATCGGAAGGACTGATGTTGAAGCTGAAGCTCCAATACTTTGGCCACCTGATGTGAAGAGCTGACTCATTGCAAATGACCCTGATTCTTGGGAAGATTGAGGGCAGGAAAAGGGAGTACCAGATGATGAGATGGTTAAATAACATCACTGACTCAATGGACATGAATTTAAGCAAACTCTGGGAGATGATGAAAGACAAGGAAGCCTGGAGTAATACAGTCCATTGGGGTCACAACGAGTCAGACACTACTTAGTGAGTGAACAATAACAAACTGGATTCAGGAAGTAAAAATAAGGAAGTGGGTAACAAATAATGCCTAATGATGTTTCCTATTAATAACCATTCATAGGTAAATTACCTTTTTTTCCTAGTTCCAAGTTTTGATATTATATTCTCATGATTACTAAGAATGCATGTCACTCAGATCTCATATAGAACCAGACGTGAGAGCCTAGCTGTCTAATAGCCTACTGCTACCACTGTGAACCCACTATCACTTTCCTGAAGGCTAATCCAAGTCCATGACTAAGCCAGTATGCAGGAGGTATTAGTGCTGTATCCTTCCTCCCTAAGGCTGAAATTTTCCAGCAGGTAGCTTCTGCTAATGGACACCAATTGTCTGACTTTTTCACAAATTTTGAAGAATATGAGACTCTTTCTGCCCAAACCATTCTTCCCTTTCTCCTTTCATAGATATCTGATTGCAGTGGGGTCTAAAAATTCTTCTAGCCTACTCCTGTCCCCTCTCTCTTTATCCGTCACAATAGTTTTCCCCAGTAAATTTATTACACTTCTAATTCTACTTCTTGAGCACTCAAACTGACATATTTAATCATTTGATCCTTTCCATGATGTGATATTTATGTAAGGTATTCCACCTCTACTGATATTTATTTATTTATTTAACTGTTGAACTTATTTAAATGATGTGTGCTCTGTACCAAATTTTGTTTCACAACATGAAACTTTGTTTCATATATGTTTATAAAAATAAAAGAAAAAGTTTACTTTTCTCAAGCATTCGGAGCTTTAAAAGGAGAATTAGGCAGATGAATACATAATGATGATACAAAATGGAAAAGACTCTAAAAGTGATACAAACAGAATTTGAAAACTCAGCGAAGGAAAACTCAGCACAAAAGTATTCATGCTGGTAGAAGTCAACATAGACCCTCAGAAACTTCCTTGGAGCTTATTATACAGAGTGAAGTAAGCCAGAAGGAAAAACACCAATACAGTATACTAACGCATATATATGGAATTTAGA
>NW_011494755.1:69093-71711 GCF_000754665.1 Bison bison bison | reverse complement strand
AGAAAAAAAAAAAAAATATATATATATATATATATATATATATAGTGACTCAAACCAAATAGATATTTATTTTTTATTTATGTAACTATTTAATTCTGATGTTCCTGGCTGTTGGGGGCATTCATTTAGAATTCACCTTTGCAGGTGGAGATGTGGGCATGTGATGTTGGGGATACAGTATGTAATGAATAGAAGGGCAAATGGAAATTGAGTGGGCAACAAATAGTGTCTAATGCTACAACCTTTCAGGCACAGTTAGCTAAACGTACTTTTCCTTTTTGAATAGTTTGAAGAGTAGATTTTATATAAGTGGGGTGTCTATCAAAGTAAGCCACTTAGATATCCCTCAAGAGAGAACTTGATGTTTCTAGTCAGAAGGGAAGAGGAAAGCAAGACCGTGCATGGGGTATTTTATGGGTGATACCTAGGAATGACATGTCTCTTTTGCTCACATTCTGTTGTCTGCAATCCAGTAACAAGAGTGACAAGGTATATCCAACTATGTGGGAAGGAGGGAAAGAGTGTCTATGTGCCAGAGATGACAAGAAAACTCTTAACAGTCCTTTCCACACAGGTGAGAACATGCATATGATGTGTAACAACTGAGTTGTTAAAACTTCTTGGGAGTTTTGAGAAGTAAGAATTCAGCATACTTGGAATATAAGGTTCAGAGTAAAATGAAAGATAATAAAGATAGTATATTTAGCAATTATATTCTTCAATTTATGCAAAGCTTTTAAAGCTTATTTTATTCTGTTAGTTTTTATATATAATTCAATCTATTTGGGGCATCTTATATTATCTCTTGATCAATATTGCTATTTTTGTGACATTATTGTACTGTTCTAATTATTTCAGGAGCATTGCATTGCAAAGAGTGCTTTTTTGAGTAGGGCTATTTGACATAATTATTTCTTAATTACAAACAACTTTGTAGATTTAAACTAAAGGTAACCAATGTCTATAGTTAATATGACCTCATTTGTTCAGGGTTACTTCAAGAAGAAAATTTACATTCTAATGTTTTATTTATTCAGCAACACATGTCTCAAAAAATACAAATAAAAATAAACAGAAAGAGAGAGAGACTAAAAAAGCAGGGTAATAAATGTTCTCTGGCAAAAAAATAAATAAATAAATAAATAAATTACATTCTTCCTAGGATATGTCTTCACATAGACCCTCTCTAATATGAAAAAAGGTAAAATGGTTGTCTGAGGAAGCCTTACAAATAGCTGAGAAAAGAAGAGACACTAAAGACAAAGGAGAAAGGAAAGATATACATATCTGATTGCAGAGTTCCAAAGAATATCAAGGAGATATAAAAATGCCTTCCTCATGATCAGTGTAAAGAAAGAGAGGAAAACAAAAGAATGGGAAAAACTAGAGATCTCTTCGAGAAAATTAGAGATACCAAGGAAACATTTCATGCAAAGATGTGCACAATAAAGGACAAAAGCAGTATAAATCTAACAGAAGCAGAAGCTATTAAGAGGTGGAAAGAATATATAGAAGCACTATACAAAAAAGATTTTCATGACCCAGATAACCAGGATGGTGTAATCACTCACCTAGAGCCAGACATCCTGGAGTGCAAAGTCAAGTAGGGCTTAGGAAGCATCACTACAAACAAAGCTAGTGGAGGTGATGAAATTCTAGCTGAGCTATTTCACCTCCAAGTACTAAAAGATGATGTTGTGAAAGTGCTGCAATCAATATGCCAAAACATTTTGAAAACTCAGCAGTGGCTCAGGACTGGAAAAGGTCAGTTTTCATTCCAATCCCAAAGAATGGCAATGCCAAAGAAAGTTCAAATTACTGCACAATTAAATTCATATCACACACTAGAAAACTATTGCTTGAAATTCTCCAAGCCAAGCTTCAACAGTACATGAACTGAGAACTTCCAGATGTTCAAGCTGGATTTAGACATGGAAGAGGAACCAAAGATCAAATTGACAACATAAATTTGGATCATAGAAAAAGCAAGGGAGTTCCATAAAAAGCAACTACTTCTGCTTTATTGACTATGCCAAAGGCTTTCACTGTGTTAATCACAACAAACTGTGGAAAATTCAAGAGATGGGAATAACAGACCACCTTACTTCCTCCTGAGAAATCTGTGTGCAGGTCAAGAAGCAACAGTTAGAACTGGACATGGAACCACAGACTGGTTCTAAATTGTGAAAGGAGCACGTCAAGGCAGTTTATCATCACCTTGCTTATTTAACTTACATGCAGAGTACATCATGAGAAACGCTGGGCTGGAGGAAGCACAAGCTGGAATCAAGATTGCTGGAAGAGATATCAATAACCTCAGATATGCAGATGACACCAACCTTGTGGCAGAAAGCAAAGAAGAACTAAAGAGCCTCTTGATGAGAGGAAAAAGCTAGCTTAAAACTTGAAATTCAGAAAACTAAGATCATAGCACCCAGTTTTATCACTACATGACAAATAGATGGGGAAACAATGGAAACAATGCCAGATTTTATTTTCCTGAGCTCCAAAATCACTGCAGGTGGTGACTGCAGCCATGAAATTAAAAGATGTTTACTCCTTGGAAGAAAAGTTATGACCAACCTAGACAGCATATTAAAAAGCAGAGACATTACTTT
>NW_011494755.1:67703-68993 GCF_000754665.1 Bison bison bison | reverse complement strand
ATGGGGAGGGAGGAGGGAGGAGGGTTCAGGATGGGGAACACATGTATACCTGTGCTGGATTCATTTTGATATTGGCAAAACTAATACAATTATGTAAAGTTTAAAAATAAAAAAAAATAAAAAAAAAGAATACATTTGAAAAAAAAAAAAAAAAGTTGAATTCCCTGATGGAACATAGACAGATGGGCTTTTATGTTGCATTACTTACAGCAATTCAATTCAGTCACTCAGTCTTGTCCGACTCTTTGCTACCCCATGGACTGCAACAAGTCAGGCTTCCCTGTCCATCATCAACTCTCAGAGCTTGCTCAAACTCATGTCCATTGAGTCAGTGACGCCATCCATCTGTCTCATCCTCTGCCATCGCCTTCTCCTCCTGGCATCAATCTTTCCCAGCATCAAGCTCTTTTCCAGTGAGTCAGTTCTTTGAATCAAGTGGCCAAAGTATTGGAGCTTTAGCTTCAACATCAGTCCTTCCAATGAATATTCAGGATTAATTTCATTTAAGATTGGCTGGTTTGATCTCTTTGCAGTTCAAGGGACTCTCAAGAGTCTTCTCCAACACCACAGTTAAAAAGCATTAGTTCTCTGGCACTCAGCTTTCTTTATGGTCCAACTCTCACATTCATACATGACCACAGGAAAAACCATAGTTTTGACCAGACAGATCTTTGTTGGAAAAGTAATGTCTCTGCTTTTTAATATGCTGTCTAGGTTGGTCATAGATTTTCTTCCAAGGAGCAAACATCTTGTGATTGCACGGCTGTATCACCATCTGCAGTGATTTTGGAGCCCAAGAAAATAAAGTCTGTCACTGTTTCTACTGTTTCCCCATCTATTTGCATGGAGTGATGGGATTGGATGCCATGATCTTTGTTTATTGACTGCTGAGTTTTAAGCCAGCTTTTTTTCACTCTCCTCTTTCACTTTCATCAAGAAGCTCTTCTGTTCCTCTTCGCTTTCTGCCATAAAGGTGATGTCATCTGCATATCTGAGTTATTAATATTTCTCCCAGCCATCTTGATTCCAGCTTGTGCTTCACCCAACCTGGCTTTTCACATGACATACTATGCATATACGTTAAATAAGCAGGGTGGCAATACTTCTTTGCCAATTTGGAAAGAGTCCATTGTTACATGTCCAGTTCTGTTGCTTTTTGACCTGCATATAGGTTTCTCAACCAACAGGAAAGGTGGTCCATCTTTTTAAGAATTTCCCACAGTTTGTTGTGATCCACACAGGGCAATGCTAGTTATAACAAGATAGATCCACAGGGAAAAAAAAAAAAAT
>NW_011494755.1:65937-67204 GCF_000754665.1 Bison bison bison | reverse complement strand
CAGCATCATCTTTCAGGATTTGAAAGAGCTCAACTGGAATTCCATCACCTCCACTAGCTTTGTTCATAGTGATGCTTTCTAAGGCCCACTTGACTTCACATTCTAGGATGTCCGGCTCTAGGTCAGTGATCACACCATCGTGATTATCTGGGTCATGAAGATCTGTTTTGTACAGTTCTTCTGTGTATTCTTGCCACCTTTTCATAATATCTTCTGCTTCTATTAGGTCCATACCATTTCTGGCCTTCATCGAGTCCATCTTTGCATGAAATGTTCCCTTTGTATCTCTAATTTTCTTGAAGAGATCTCTAGTCTTTCCCATTCTGTTGTTTTCCTCTATTTCTTTGCATTGATCGCTGAAGAAGGCTTTCTTATCTCTCCTTGCTATTCTTTGGAACTCTGCATTCAAATGGGAATATCCTTCCTTTTCTCCTTTGCTTTTTGCTTCTCTTCATTTCACAGCTATTTGTAAGGCCTCCTCAGACAGTCATTTTGCTTGTTTGCATTTCTTTTCCATGGGGATGATCTTGATCCCTCTCTCCTGTACCATGTCGCGAACCTCCATCCATAGTTCATCAGGCATTCTGTCTATCAGATCTAGTCCCTTAAATCTATTTCTCACTTCCACTGTATCCTCATAAAGGATTTGATTTAGGTCATACATGAATGATCTAGTGGTTTTCCCCACTTTCTTCAATTTAGGTCTGAATTTGGCAGTATGGAGTTCATGTTCTGAACCACAGTCAGCTCCTGGTCTTGTTTTTGTTGACTCTATAGAGCTTCTCCATCTTTGCCTGCAGAGAATGTAATCAATCTGATTTCGATGTTGACCATCTGTTGGTGTCCATGTGTAGAGTCTTCTCCTGTGTTGTTGGAAGAGGGTGTTTGCTATGACCAGTGCATTCTCTTGGCAAAACTCTATTTGTCTTTGCCCTGCTTCATTCCGTTCTCCAAGGCCAAATTTGCCTGTTACTCCAAGGCCAAATTTGCCTGTTACTCCAGGTGCTTCTTGACTTCCCACTTTTGCATTCCAGTCCCCTATAATGAAAAGGACATCTTTTTTGAGAGTTAGTTCTAAAAGGTCTTGTGGGTCTTCATAGAACCATTCAAATTCAGCTTCGTCAGTGTTACTGGTTGGGGCATAGACTTGGATTACCATGATATTGAATGGTTTTCCTTGGAAACAAACAGAGATCATTCTGTTGTTTTTTAGATTGCATCCAAGTACTGCATTTCAGACTCTTTTGTTGACCATGATGGCTACTCC
>NW_011494755.1:63050-65837 GCF_000754665.1 Bison bison bison | reverse complement strand
ATCTAGTCAAGGCTGTGGTTTTTCCAGTAGTCATGTATGGATGTGAGAGTTGGACTATAAAGAAAGCTGCGTGCTGAAGAATTGATGCTTTTGAGCTGTGGTGTTGGAGAAGACTCTTGAGTCCCTTGGACTGCAAGGAGATCCAACCAGTCAATCCTAAAGGTAATCAATCCTGAATTTTCATTGGAAGGACTGATATTGAAGCTGAAACTCTAATACGTTAGCCACCGGATGCAAAGAACTGACTCATTTGAAAAGATCCTGATGCTGGGGAAGATTGAAGGCGGGCCAAGAAAGTAATGACAAAGGATGAGATGTTTGGATGGCATCACCAATTCAATGTACATGAGTATGAGCAAGTTCCAGGAGTTGGTGATGGACAAGGAGGCCTGGCACGCTGCAGTCCATGAGGTCACAAAGAGTCAGACATGACTGAGCAACTGAACTGAACTGAACTGAAAATCACTGCATATGGTGACTACAGTCATGATATTAAAAGAAGTTTTCTCCTTGGAAGAAAAGCTCTGACCAACCTAGACAGTATATTAAAAAGCAGAGTCATTACTTTGCCAACAAAGGTTCATATAGTTTAAAACTATGGTTTTTCCAGTCATGTATGGGTGTGATTTAGACTATAAAGAAAGCTGAGCACCAAAGAAGTGATGCTTTTGAAATGTGGTGTTGGAGAAGACTCTTTTTTTTTTTTTTTAATTTTATTTTATTTTTAAACTTTACAATATTGTATTAGTTTTTCCATATTTCATTCATGCCATCTAAATGAATCTGCCACAGGTATACCTGTGTTCCCCATCCTGAACCCTCCTCCCTCCTCCCTCCCCATACCCTCCCCCTGGGTCGTCCCAGTGCACCAGCCCCAAGCATCCAGTATCGTGCATCGAATGTGGACTGGTGACTCATTTCATTCATGATATTATGCATGTTTCAATGCCATTCTCACTCTTGAGAGTCCCTTCGCCTGCAAGGAAATCCAACCAGTCTATCCTAAAGGAAATAAGCTATGAAAATTCATTGGAAGGACTGATGCTGAAGCTGAAGTTCCAGTACTTTGGCCACCTGATGTGAATAACTGACTCACTGGTAAAGACCCTGATGCAGGAAAAGATTGAAGGAAGGAGGAGAAGGATTACAGAGGATGAGACAGTTGGTTGGCATCATCGACTTGATAGACATGAATTTTAGCAAGCTCTGAGAGTTGGTATTGGACAGGGAAGCCTGTCATGGTGCTGTCCATCGGGTTGCATAGAGTAGGAAAGACAGCGACTGATCTGAACATATTCCAATTTTTTCACTAATGAAGGAGTTTTAGGATACTATTTTACCTCTTATATTTCTTTTAACTTTTTAAAATTAGTGAGATATAAATTGTTGATACACTTATACCCTATTGGGTTGGCAATAACAAAAAAAAATCTTACAATAAAAAATGCTAGTGAGACTGTAAAGAATGAAAATTCTCATAACTTCCTGGTGAGAGTATAAATTGGTAAAAATTATTTTAGAGCACAATTTTGTAGTACTTTGTGAAACTACAAATACACAATCATAGACCCAATAATTCTATGTTATCTCCTAGAAAACAAGTGGAGACATTTTCACAAGTGCAGACAGAAATTTCCATTTGTGAGATTTCAGAATTCAGGAAAAAAATCAGCTGAAATGCTATTCATCAAGTGGATGAATAAATGAAATGTGATATATCTAAGATATAGAATTCTATATTGTAGGTAAAGGTAGAGCTGTACTATATATTTAATATGAATAGAGTTTTAAAAATGAAAAAAATGAATAGGAAAAAAGCAAGATATAGATTAATAATTTCTGTATCATATATTATGCAAACTAAAAATAACAACTGTAGTAAACAGAAGTGAATAATGGTCTTAGAGATGGAAGCAAAATATAATACAACTATATCTGTAATATTGACATTTACATGACTAAAATACAAAGCAAATATGAAGATACATAACAAACTATCAATCATAGGATATGTATATTTAGTCTATTATTCTTTTCAATTTTGTATATATTTTTATTTCTTAGAAATATTTAAAATAAATAATGAAAAGCAATGTTAAAAGGAGTGGATATATGTACATGTATAACTGATTTAATCTGCTATATAGTAGAAACTAACAAAGCATTGTAAATCAACTATACTCCAATAAAATTAATTGAAATAAAACAAATAATGAAAATACATGATATTACTTACCTGGAGTTAAAGTAGTGTGTTAATAAGTTATTGGACAAAAATATTGTCAGTCCTCTTTATGATCTTACATTTAGAGGGGTAGGCTATAACATAGCTGGATGTCTGGTTAATATTCTTTTGAATCACATCTTAGAAAGACTGATTTAAAACTTATCTCAGTTCAATTCAGTTCTGTTCAGTCACTCAGTCATGCTGACTCTTTGCAACCCCGTGAATGGCAGCACGCCAGGCCTTCCTGTCTGTCACCAACTCCCAGAGTCTACTCAAACTCATGTCCATGGAGTCAGTGATGCCATCCAGCCATCTCATCCTCTGTCGTCCCCTTCTCCTCCTGCCCCCAATCCCTTCCAGCATCAGGGTCTTTTCCAATGAGTCAGCTCTTTGCATCAGGTGGCAAAAGTATGGGAGTATCAGCTTCAGCATCAGTCCTTCCAATGAACATCCAGGACTGATCTCTTTTAGAATGGACTGGTTGGATCTCTTTGCAGCCCAAGGGACTCTCAAGAGGCTTCTCCAACACCACAGTTCAAAAGCATCATTTCTTCAGCGTT
>NW_011494755.1:62293-62950 GCF_000754665.1 Bison bison bison | reverse complement strand
GCCATGATCTTAGTTTTCTGAATGTTGAGCTTTAAGCCAACTTCTTCACTCTCCTCTTTCACTTTCATTGAGAGGCTTTTTAGTTCCTCTTCGCTTTCTTCCATAAGGGTGGTGTCATCTGCATATCTGAGGTTATCGATATTTCTTCCGGCAATCTTGATTCCAACTTGTGCTTCTTCCAGCCCAGCGTTTCTCATGATGTACTCTGCATATAAGTTAAATAAGCAGGGTGACAATATACAGCCTTGACGTACTCCTTTCCCGATTTGGAACCAGTCTGTTGTTCCATGTCCAGTTCTAACTGTTGCTTCCTGACCTGCGTATAGGTTTCTCAAGAGGCAGGTCAGGCGGTCTGGTATTCCCATCTCTTTCAGAATCGTCCACAGTTTATTGTGGTCCAAACAGTCAAAGGCTTTGGCATAGTCAATAAAGCAGAAATAGATGTTTTACTGGAACTCTCTTGCTTTTTTGATGATCCAGCAGATGTTGGCAGTTTGATCTCTGGTTCCTCTGCCTTTTCTAAAACTAGTTTGAACA
This sequence comes from Bison bison bison, assembly GCF_000754665.1. NCBI lineage: Eukaryota > Metazoa > Chordata > Mammalia > Artiodactyla > Bovidae > Bison > Bison bison. The sequence continues at coordinate 62,413 of NW_011494755.1, read as the reverse complement.
TCTGGAAGTTCACGGTTCATGTACTGCTGAAGCCTGGATTGGAGAATTTTGAGCATTACTTTACTAGCGTGTGAGATGAGTGCAATTGTGCGGTCAGTTTGAGCATTCTTTGGCATTGCC
>NW_011494755.1:62008-62193 GCF_000754665.1 Bison bison bison | reverse complement strand
AGTCTTCTCCTGTGTTGTTGGAAGAGGGTGTTTGCTATGACCAGTGCATTCTCTTGGCAAAACTCTATTTGTCTTTGCCCTGCTTCATTCCGTTCTCCAAGGCCAAATTTGCCTGTTACTCCAAGGCCAAATTTGCCTGTTACTCCAGGTGCTTCTTGACTTCCCACTTTTGCATTCCAGTCCCC
>NW_011494755.1:44899-61908 GCF_000754665.1 Bison bison bison | reverse complement strand
AACAGAGATCATTCTGTTGTTTTTTAGATTGCATCCAAGTACTGCATTTCAGACTCTTTTGTTGACCATGATGGCTACTCCATTTCTTCTAAGGGATTCCTACCCACAGTAGTAGATATAATGGTCATCTGAGTTAAATTCACCCATTCCAGTCCATTTTAGTTCACTGATTCCTAGAATGTCGATGGTCAGTCTTGCCATCTCCTGTTTGACCACTTCCGATTTGCCTTGACTCATGGATCTAATATTCCAAGTTCCTATGCAATATTGCTCTTTACAGCATCAGACCTTGCTTCTATTACCAGTCACATCCACAACTGGTGTTGTTTTTGCTTTGGCTCCATCCCTTCCTTCTTTCCTGAGTTATTTCTCCACTGATCTCCAGTAGCATACTGGGCACCTACTGATCTGGGGAATTCCTCTCTCAGTATCCTATTGTTTTGCCTTTTCATACTGTTCATGGGGTTCTCAAGGCAAAAATACTGAAGTGGCTTGCCATTCCCTTCTCTTGTGGACCACATTTTGTCAGACCTCTCCCCAATGACACGTCCATCTTGGGTGGCCCCACACAGCATGGCTTAGTTTCATTGAGTTAGGCTGTGGTCCATGTGATTATTTGTGTGCAAAATTAACTTGTCAACAGCATGCTCTTCAGCTCGAGGATGGAGGCTACATTTAAAAAACAAATTCTCCAGAATTTCAGCTGTCAATGAACATTTCAAAATACAAAGTTATTAAAATATATAAGATAATTTAAATATTATATATATATATGTATATATATATATGAAGGATAGGAATTCTTGAAAGAAAAGGCTCCTTATTCCTATAGCAAAGTATGTGAGGTTTAGCTTATGATATTTTAACATCTATCCAGGCTGCTCAGGGATCTATGGTTTGTTTTTTTTTTAATGTCCTTCTATATTTACAGACATTGTTTCCAAAATAGATGGATGAGGCTGTTGTTTTATATTAAAGGGGATAATATATATACAGATTGTTACATAAAATGTGGCAAATATCAAAAGTAGCTATCATTATTGAAGAATTTTATCCATGTAAGGTTTTAAGTGAAGCTAAACTGCTTGTCATGCAATTGTTTCCTGGTGTTCTTCCCTTTGAAGAAGCTAATAAAGAAAAAGAAGCAGAATCCTAATTGGGGTGTAAAAGGTGAATAATTAATCTACACAAGAAAAATTTTGTTAATGTTATTGACCATAATTTTGATATTTATGACCAAATATCATCATATTGACCATGATGATATTTCTCCTGCAATGGCTTCCTGTACTCACAATAACTTTATTTAATAATCTTTATAAACAGTGTTTTTGTTCCTTATTCTTTCTCTGCAATATCCCATTTCAGCCCTAGTTGGAAATTTGAATATCTCAGTGTCCCTAATGAGAATCCAGGACTGTGAATCTGAGAGTACAGGCAAGTGTCAAAGTTTTCAACTTATATATTATTATTCATCTAAGCCTTCCAAAGTTTGTGCAGGGGAATACATGGAAGGCTTCACCTTCAGCTCCTTATTTAACAAGAAGCACAAGACACCTGCAGAGTTCTGCTTCTCACTGGGGTGGCAAACACCCTTGCAGTGTCCTTGCCCACCGAAACAAAGCAGAAGGAAAGAAAGAGCAGAGAATAAACAGGTCTACCTCAGCAACAGATGTTACCAGCAGAAAGTGCTGTCATGTCAGTTGGCTGTCTTCTGAGAGCTCACAAATGGAATTTTCCTCATATCAGCACTTATAGCACTAATCCATCTTGTCCATTTTCCTGTTTATTTCTCCCATGAGTTATAGATGTAAAGGTAAAATTAATGCCAGGTTCATCTCTGCACCCCCATTATTAAAGATGGGGATACAAAAACCTCACTAGACATTGATAGTTTTTGTCTGAATGTGTGTAATGTGCTGTGTGCTCAGTTGTGTCTGACTCTTTATGGCCCCATGGACTAGCCTGCCAGGCTCCTTTGCCCGTGGAATTTTTCAGGCAAAAATACTGGAGTAGGGTGCCATTTTCTACTCCCGGGGATCTTCCCAACCCAGGGATTAAGGCCATGTCTGTCTCCTGCTTTAGCAGGTGGATTCTTTACCACTAGGCACAACCTGGGAAGCCTGTCTGAATATGTGAGTTAATGATTTAAAATCTTACTTTCTCCCAGCCAGTATAAAGTTAACTCTGATTGTCCAAGTTCTTTGTTTATAATGATTCTTGAGTCAGTCTGAAATTAAACTGAAATAAGGATGTTAATAAACTCATTCTTTAGATGTGACTATGTTTGCTAAGATTTGACACCATTTTGGTCCCTAGAGTCAGAACCCTCTCCTTCCTTCCTCACAAGTCTTCAAGACTCCTTTGATGCCTAACAAAGATTCATTGTAATGTTGTTTCAGCTAAACCAGTCTTGTTTAGATCACACTTTTATCCAAACATTTATAGCAGTCATAAGAAAAAAAAAAAAGCATCTGGCAGTATGAATTTTATACGTGGGTTGTAAGACTAAATAACAAAATACTAACCTAGGATTACAAAGGGCTTCTAAAGAGAGTGAAGAAAAAGAATATTAAGAAAGCAGTATGAGAATGTATGGAACTTCCTGACAAGAAGGTAGAACAAGAAAGGTGTGTGTCTAAACCATTTTTTAAACTAGAAAATAAGAGAAAGCAGATAAGACTGTTAACATTTATTGAGATACTTCACTGTTTTACATACATTGATTGATTTAATCCTTACAATAACCTTATGAAACACTATCATTACTAATATTTTTATAGATGAGGATCCTAAGACACAGAGACAATAAAACAATGACTTGCCTGATGATCATATATACTGGATACACAAAGTCAAGAGATTAGGGTCCAGAGCTGGTGATTTCAACCTTTAATCACCTTGCCTTGTGCAGGGTTAATTCTGAGAAATGTATATTGCCAAAGATAATGGTTAATGGTTTCCAGTCTGACCACAATCTCCAATGATACGAACACCATTTCATTTGCTTCACTCAGATTTCAGCCACCACTGTTTCAGTTGCTTCCCTAAAGAATACTGGTCAAACATGGTACATAAGAATACCTCCTAAGCATCAGCATCACACTGCCACTTCATCTTTCTCAACTTCTGTTGCAGCCAAAAGATACTGATTTTGTCAGGCTATTTAACTATTTTGCTCTTTTGAAAAACATACCACCCTATTTCCTACAATGCCTGTTCCACCCTTTTTGTTCAGGTTATTCTTGATTAAATATGTAGGTAATTTTCTTACAACAACCAATTTATATTCACTTCCATCTTATTATACTCTTCATGTATCCAATAAATCATAGTCCTTAAAAAACTGTGTTCATCTTTGCATGTCCAAAGTTTATAGTAGGTTCTCAATAGTTATTAGTACTTAAAAGAATGATTGGAAGATTAAGACTAGGATGTTTTACCAAATGTAAATCTTCCAGGATGTCATAAATCTCAATTACAAAGTTAGATAATCAGATTTTGTACAGTGAGGAGTTATGGACAATTTCCTATACTAGGGCTTCAATGTAAGTCTAATTATTTTTGAATATGCCAAAGATATTTCTGAAAAATAAAGAGATTGTGCCAGTTTTATCCTATTAGCAAAACTTTGCACAGTGTTGAAACCTGATCTTAGTATCAAACCAGACAACCAATTAATAAAATGAGAAAACAAGTTAACTAGATATAATTGACAAAGGATTTTTTAAAATTAGCTGTTATTAGATATCATTTGATTGAATTTATTCAGATGGTCAGCTTGTGGATCCCCACATGAAGGCATAGAAATGTTCTGATGATGAATTGGTGCCCATAAACATACTTTACTTTCTAAAATAGGTGATATGTAAACATAAGATATTTCTTATACCTGTCAGTAAAAGAAGGTACAGAATGAGATATTTTATTGTTCCCATTCTCATGTTACTTTTTTTTCCCCCTTCAGACAAACATGAAGAAAGGCATAAAAATAAATCTATCCACAAAATGACTGGCTCACAGGATTCATTTTCACTGTAACCATAGTTCTCCATCTCAATATACTATACAAGGTAAACAAAGCAATAGGATATAGAAGTACCCATGTAAATGCATTCTCTTATTTCCTCTACCTCGAGCTTCAATAAATCTGGGATATATAAAATTACTTCTATAATCAACTGAAAGAGCTAAAATGGAACATATACCTTTCTTTAAAAAAAATGGCTTGATTTTTCTGACTACAAAAGTAAAACATAGTTGAAAAATTCAGATAATACAGAGGAGTCTACAGTTGAAAGTAAGGTTGCTGGGCATGGTGGTGTGTGCTTGTAGTCCTAGCTACTTGGGAGGCTGCGGCTAGAGGATCACTTGAGCCCAAGAGTTGTGGGCTGTGAGTGTGCTATACCAATTGGGAGTTCACACTAAATTCAGCATCGGTATGGTGACCTCTGTGAGTAGGGGACCACCCGGTTGCCTAAGTAGGGGTGAATCAGCTGCAGTCGAAAATAAGGTTCACAAATGACACGAAAGGCATACAAACACCCACCGTTAATAGTATAATGTATCTACTTCAAATTCTTAATATCAGTTCAGTGGCTCTGTCATGTCTAATTTCTTGAAACCCCATGGACGCAGCACGTCAGGCTTCCCTGTCCATCACCAACTCCTAGAGCATGCTCATATTCATGTACAGAGTTGGTGACGCCATCAAATCATCTCACCCTCTGTCATCCCCTTTGCCTCCGCCTTCAATCTTTCTCAGAGTGTTTTCCAGTGACTGGATTTTTTCCATCAGCTGGCCAAAGTATTGGAGTTTCAGCTTCAGCATCAGTCCTTCCAATGAATATTCAGGACTGATTTCCATTAGAACTGACTGGTTGGATCTCCTTGCAGTCCAAGGGACTCTCAAGAGTCTTCTCCAACATCGCAGCTCAAAAGCATCAATTCTTCACTACTCAGCTTTCTTTATAGTTCAATGCTCACATCCATATATGACTACTGGAAAAACCATAGCCTTGACTAGATGGACCTTTGTCAGCAAAGTAATGTCTCTGCTTTTTAATGTGCTGTCTAGGTTGGTCACAGCTCTTCTTCAAGCAACAAGTGTCTTTTAATTTCATGACTGCAGTCACCATCTGCAGTAATTTTGGAGCCCCCAAAAAATAAAGTCTGCCACTGTTTCCATTGTTTCCACATCTATTTGTCATGAAGTGATGGGACCAGATGCCGTGATCTTAGTATTTTGACTATTGATTTTTAAGCCAGCCTTTTCACTCTTCTCTTTCACTTTCATCAAGAGGCTCTTTAGTTCCACTTTTCTTTCTGCCATAAGAGTGGTGTCATCTGCATATCTGAGGTTATTGATATTTCTCCCAGCAATCTTGATTCCCAGCTTGTGCTTCATTCAACCCAGCATTTCACATGATGTACTCTGCATATAAGTTAAATAAGCAATTTAGGGTTTGGGGCATAGACTTAGATTTCTGTAATATTGAATGGTTTGCCTTGGAAATGAACAGAAATCATTCTGTCATTTTTGAGGTTTTCCACGGCCCCACAGGAGACACTCAGACACAAAAAGGCAGGTCTGGCTCAGTCTCTCTGGCGTCTCTTGTTCCTGGTGTAAACAAGGTTTTGTTTGAACCCTCTGAGCATCTCTGGCAGGTATGTGGTTTTATTATAAATGCAATTTTACCCCTCCTACCCTTTTGTTGGGGCTTATCCTTTGCACTTGGATGTGGGGATCTTTTTTTGGTGGGATCCAACATTCTCCTGGCAGAAAGTGAAGAAGAACTAAAGAGCCTCTTGATGAAAGTGACAGAGGAGAGTGAAAAAGTTGGCTTAAAGCTCAACATTCAGAAAACTAAGGTCATGGCATCTGGTCCCATCACTTCATGGCAAATGGATGGGGAAACAGTGGCTGACTTTATTTTTCTGGGCTCCAAAATCACTGCAGATGGTGATTGCAGCCATGAAATTAAAAGACGTTTACTCCTTGGAAGGAAAGTTATAACCAGCCTAGATAGCATATTCAAAAGCAGAGACATTACTTTGCCAACAAAGGTCTGTCTAGTCAAGGCTATGTTTTTTCCAGTGGTCATGAATGGATGTGAGAGTTGCATTATAAAGAAAGCTGAGTGCTGAAGAATTGATGCTTTTGAACTGTGGTGTTGGAGAAGACTCTTGAGAGTCCCTTGGACTTCAAGGAGATCCGACCAGTCCATCCTAAAGGAGATCAGTCCTGGGTATTCATTGTGAGGACTGATGTTGAAGCTGAAACTCCAATACTTTGGCCACCTGATGCAAAGAGCTGACTCACTGGAAAAGACCCCGATGCTGGGAAAGTGTGAGGGCAGGAGGAGAAGGGGACAACAGAGGATGAGATGGTTGGATGGCACCACCAACTTGATGAACATGGGTTTGGGTGGACTCTGAGAGTTGGTGATGGACAGGGAGGCCTGGCATGCTGCGGTTCATGGGGTTGCAAAGAGTTGGACACTACTGAGCGGCTAAACTGACTGACTGAACATTTTCCTGTTGATGGTTGTTTAGTGGTGAGTTGCAATTTTGGAGTTCTTGCAGAAGATGAGTGCAAGTCCTTCTACTCCACCATCTTGTGCTTAACATACACATATTATAAACACATAAAACACATAAAATTTTATAAACACATAAAATTATTTATTTTAAAATGAAACAAATCACTCTAGACCTACTCTCTGAAGCTTCTTTCTTTTTAATATACTGGTACTTCCTATGTCAATGCTAATGCATCTAGGTTCTTTTAACAGTTAAATACGATTTCATTGTCTAGATAGACCTTGTTTTCTGTAACCATTGTTCCAGATTCTAATAAAGTTGAAATGTGTGTGTATGTGTGAACTCATGGAAAAAAAAAAAAAAATTAAAGGCTATATCCCTATATCCAAATTGGTTAAATTTGGATTATATTTAAAGAGTGATGGATTTTGTCAAATTGTTTTCACAGAATTTTGTACGAATTTATATCAGCAGTCAACATTAATGTAATTATTCTTATGTTCTTCAACTTCTGGAATGTTCCTGGCTATTGATATGGTTACTTTAATTCCAAATAAATTTAACATTCAACTTTAAAATAATTCCGCTGTTGCTTACTTACTGTTATTAAATTTTCAAAAATAAAATAGAGTAAAGTTAATAGTATTTCATAACCAGAAATCAGGCATGTCTATTAATCAAGGTTTTACTAATGTAGTGCAGTTAAATTTTTCTTTACAAAAGAACTACACATATCTTATAATTCCACCATGTTGTGTTGACATTATTGTGGCCATTATGCTACCATGAATAAAATGATTTCTTCTATTTTATATTTGCATATTGCACACTATATGCATAATGCATAACATATATTTATTTGTGGGAGTTCCCTGGTGTCTCAGTGGTAAAGAATTCACTTTCCAATGCAGGATACACAGATCAAATGCTGTGTTTGATCCATAGGACAGGGAAATCCTCTGGAGAAGAAAATGGCAACCCATGACAGTATTCTTGCCTGGGAAATACCATGGACAGAGGAGCCTGGTGGGTTACATTCCATGTGGTTGCAAAAGAGTCAGACATGACTCTGAGACTAAAACAACAACAACAAATTTATTTGTAGTCAACAACCTTAACAAACTCTTATATTGTAAAAATATATACATATATTTTGGAACATTATTTCAAGGTATAAAATCTCCATGCTTCCTCCAAATAGTGTTGCATTTGTCTCCTGATATTTATAAAACAATATGTTATAATAATATATACCAAAAAATAAATATATAAAACAGTGTGTTTTTGCTAACTTGTGCTCTTCTTTAATGACACTGACTAATAATCAGAATGGTACATGGCATCAGTGAAGATTTTTAGTTTTTAATATTATATAATAAACTGATTCAGTTCAGTTCAGTTCAGTCGCTCAGTCATGTCCGACTCTTTGTGACCCCATGAATCTCAGCATGCCAGGCCTCCCTGTCCATCACCAACTCCCGGAGTTCACTCAAACTTACATACATCGAGTTGGTGATGCCATCCAGCCATCTCATCCTCTGTCGTCCCCTTTTCCTCTTGCCCCCAATCCCTCCCAGCATCAGAGTCTTTTCCAATGAGTCAACTCTTCGCATGAGGTGGCCAAAGTACTGGAGTTTCAGCTTTAGCATCATTATCTAATAAATTTTGAACTTTACTTAGCTGCATCAAATATTAAGATTTTAAACCTGGTGTGCTGCTGTTCATGGAGTCACAAAACGTCAGACACAACTTAGTGACTGAACAACAGTCTGTGATTTCTTTTCATTATGTATTAGCTTCATATCTTTACCCATCTTTTTTGTTTCAATGTTCATGTGACATTTAAATACAAATACTGACATATGTATTCTGTCTGATGTTTTTCCATCTCCTCAAACTCCCCTTCCTCCATAATTTAGAAGAATTGTAGCCTAGGTTTACTAGTGGTTACTTTCACGACATTAAATTAAATTATTCTCAATATCTCAATTATAAGGATGAAGGAATAATTGAACCAGTTAGGGATCAGGCAGGAAAGTAAAAGTGACAGCAAATGTTTGAAGTAGAGATCTCTAACAAAGGAATTTAGAGGTTTACACAGTACAGGAAGGGTAAGCAGGTAAAAGAGAGTGAAGCAACAGGTCATCCCAGTTGCTAAGAACACCCTTAGTGGAGCCACACTCCAGGACCCCAACTGCTTGCAGAACAGAAGTAGCAAGTTATAAGGACTTACTCGCAAAATGTTGTAAATTTTAAGAATAGCAGGAAAGCTCCCACAAACTACTTCAGCTGCCCAGAGATGGTTCAGGTGATCGGAAGAGCTTTCTGCCTGCTTTCAATAATTATTAATGAAAATAAGGGCTTTTGCCTTTTAAGCAAATTCCTCTCCCTGATAGATTCTAATCCAGAAGCAAACATTGAAAATTATTTTGGGACATTTATTTCTAAATTTCTTCCCTGTGATAGAAAGAATAATGTAGAAGAGTCACAAATGGACAATCAGCCCCAGAGAGTAAGGAACACTTTATATCAAAAATCTGTTACAATGAAGAATAAAATAATGCTGATGCCTTTCCCCCCTAACTACCTGGAATCCCTTTTCATCTTAGAATTTTATGGAAAGATTTACCCAAGCTATTATCAAAAAACTCCTTTTACATCATGTACTTGATATTTAAAAATGCATTATATTCAATACATTATTTTGCTACCACAACTAAATTTATTATTATTTTTTAAAGGTTTTGATTCCATCTTTGATTGGGCTTCCTAGGTGGCACTAGTGGTAAAGAACCTGCTTGCCAAAGCAGGAGACATGAGACATGGGTTTGATCCCTGGGTTGGGAAGATCTCCTGGAGGAGGGCATTGCAATCCACTTTAGTATTCTTCCTGGAGAATCCCATGGATAGAGCAGCCTGGTAAGCTATGGTCCAAAGGGTTGCAAAGAGTTGGACTCAACTGAAGGGATTAGCATGCCTGTACTCACATGTTGAGTGAGAAAGCTGCAATTTTTCATCTTGGGCTTCCCAGGTGATGCAGTGGTAAAGAATCTGCCTGCTAAAGCAAGAGATGGGGGCTTGATCCCTGGGTTGGGAAGACCCCTTGGAGTAGGAAATGGCAACCCACTCCAATGTTCTTGCCTGGAAAATTCCATAGACAGAGGAATCTGGTGGGCTAAAGTCCATGTTGTCCCAAAGAGTCCAACATGACTGAACACACATGTACTTTGGTGGCTCAGACAGTAAAGCATCTGCCTGCAATGCAGGAGATCCAGTTTCGATTCCTGGGTCGGGAAGATTCCCTGGAGAAGGAAATGGCAATCTACTCCAGCACTCTTGCCTGGAAAATCTCATGGATGGAGGAGCCTGATAGGCTACAGTCCATGGGGTTGCAAAGAGTCAGACACAACTGAGCAACTTCACTTTCACTTTCATATTTACTGCCAATGTTCTATCACTTTACTTTTCCATTTCCAAGTAATTTTTCCTAAGATTAAATTTGTGTTGACTGAAGTATATCTTCCAGTATATCTATTAAAATGTGTAGATTATTTTGTTAAGGATATTAGGTAATATGTACTCTAGATTTCTGTTGTCTGTTCTCCGTGTCTATAATTTCTAATTACATTTCAATCTTTTTCTCTTGTGTGTTTATGCTGTAAATCTATATTATTGTAATTTTATTTCTTTTGTATGTCATTGCTTCATTTCTTTTCAAAGATGTGAATTTTTAAATTTTAGACTTTTTACCTGTGATGATATCTATGTGATGGATATCTGCCTTATAAAACATACACGTCTACAAACTCAAAATAATGATATAGAGAAAGAATTGTATAAATATAATAAAATGTTTGCTGAGGAGTGATAATGTTCATATAAGTACTTGTTGACTCAATTTAGAAATGTAACTTTTCTAGATTTAAACTTTCCCCTTTATTTTTGTCCATTTTGAGAGATAGTACAGATAATAGAAATAGAAAATAAAATTGGTGGTAGCTCACAGCTACTCATGGTCGAAAGGAGATAGCAGAGGCAGGAACTTCATTTAGTATAGACCTTAAATCAAGTATATGTATTATACATAAATCCAATCTGAGTTGTATTAGATACAAAACCACTGAAAGACCTTTGATTCATATTTAAGGTAAAACTGGATGATAATATCTGCATTTAAATAATTTAATTATAAAAAATAGCTTTTAAAAAACATTTAAAAAATGTTTAATGGTGGAATCAAAGGCTCAAAGTTTTGGTTTACTAAAGTGAAAAAATACTGTTAATTAGTAGAAGCATTTTATTTTTTAATCACCTGTTAAGAAAGATATGATGACTATTTTAAAATTATTGACTGCAACTTCTTTACTTTAAAACATGAAATGGTGTCTTTGCTGATATAAGTTAAACAGAAATAACAGCCTGCTCATCAAAAAACACTATTTTCTAGCATTAGTGAGTGAAATCTAGGGCAAGGACACTGACATAAATGTTAAAACAGAGTGTGCCAATTATACAGAATCTAAAAGGATTCTTCAATGAATATTTAAATTGTGAAATACTTCAACATTCAGCAACTTTCAACCTACTGTTTTCCAACTGCTATCTACCCAGTACCTTTGTTATTTACGTACATGGTAGATTTCTGAGTTTATTGTTCCTGCATGAATACGAATGAAACTGACTGTTGGAGGGTGTATGCAGCATAGGAAGGTGAATGAGGAACATGATTAAATAAATTAAACGTTATGAATTTAAAGACTATCTCACATAGAAATGGATTAAACATACTGTTTATTACACGTGTGTTTAATAATTAAGGGTAATTTAATAATTATCCTTGCGTGTAATTGTGAGATTTGAGAAAAAATAAATGTACAAGTGAATAAGTTTTATAATTAGCTTTTTAAGGTTGCACAAGGGGAATTATTTCTTTAATAGCACTTAGTGATAAAGTACGGAGAAGGCAATGGCACCCCACTCCAGTACTCTTGCCTGGAAAACCCCATGGATGGAGGAGCCTGGTAGGTTGCAGTCCAGGGATCGCTAAGAGGCAGACACGACTGAGCAACTTCATTTTCACTTTTCACTTTCATGCATTGGAGAAGGAAATGGCAACCCACTCCAGTGTTCTTGCCTGGAGAATCCCAGGGATGGGGAAGCCTGGTGGGCTGCCGTCTATGGGGTCACACAGAGTCGGACTGTAGCAGCAGCAGCAGTGATAAAGTGAAAGGAAATGGGGAATTTATATATTTTTGATAAATAAATACCTATAATCCTCACATTAACATCAATGACCTCAATATGCCATCTACAAACAGTGGCATGATAAAATAATATGATTCTTTCATTAATTTTCCTTATGCCTACTTCCTAGTTGAATCTTAGTTTTTAAGGTAATCTTAGTTAAATATAGTTTGATATGTGGGGCATTTCTGTCCATAGAACAGCTTCTGAATGATGCTTCCAAAGTTTTTTCCTAGCATATCTACTGTGACGTCTGACTTCCACTTGTTTCAAGAGTCTCACATTAATGTAGAAAGAGGTTTCAGATATCAATAAAGTAGGAGACTCTTCTAGTATTATAGACTTCAAAGATGCTTACCTCACTGGAGTCTAAAACTCCAATCTTAATATCATTGTTTCCAGTCTTATAAATAAGACAATTCCTCTTAGGATTTCCCTGTTGGTCCAGTAGTTAAGACTCTGAGCTTCCAATACAGAGCTCTGTTCAATCTCTGGTCAGGGAACTAGATCCCACATGCCACAACTAAGTGTTCCCATGCTGTAACTAAACCTGGGCACAGCCAAATAAATAAATACAAATAAAAATTTTTAAACAGGAAAATTCCTGTTGATACTTGGACTTTTTGATTCAAATGTTTTGATTCAAAATGTTTTCTTTTACAGTTTTAGCATGATCCATGTTGCTACCTTTGATGATAATTACAGTGAAGATCTATTTCTCTTTCTATGGAAGAGATAAATTAGATTTGTACATTATCTCTTACCAGCACCTAAAACGTTGACCAGAAACAAAATCCAGATACACATACACTGAGTCCACTAAAAAACAGTTAACTCTGAAGATTGTCAAAACTAAGTACAGTAAATCCCTTAGATACGGATGAATTCCATTCCAAAAACACATTCGTTAAGTTCAATGTGTTTGAAAATCCAACGAAGTTAGTATAGTTCAATTCAGTTCAGTAGCTCAGCCATTTTTGACTCTTTGTGACCCCATGGACTGCAGCACGGCAGGCCTCCCTATCCATCACCATCTCTGAGAATTTACTCAGACTCATGTCCATTGAGTTGGTGATGCCATAAAACCATCTCATCCTCTCTCATACCCTTCTTCTCCTGCCTTCAATCTTTCCCAGCATCAGGGTGTTTTCAAATGAGTCAGTTCTTCCCATCAGGTGGCCAAAGTATTGGAGGTTCAGCTTTAGTATCAGTCCTTCCAATGAATATTCAGATGCCCAACTAATACAACCATCTATATAGTTCTATATATATAACATATATAAATAGCACTTATATTTATAAAACTTTATATACATATATATATATATATATATATATATATATGCTGGCTTAAAACTCATCATTCAAAAAACTAAGATGATGGCATTCAGTCCCATCAATTAATGGCAAATAGATGGGGAAACAATGGAAACAGTGACAGATTTTATTTTCTTGGGCTTCAAAATCACTGTAGATGGTGACTGCAGCCATGAACATAAAAGACACTTCAAAATCACTGTAGATGGTGACTGCAGCCATGAACATAAAAGACACTTGCTGCTTGGAAGAAAAGCTATGACAAACCTAGACAGCATACTGAGTAGAGACCTTACTTTGCAGACAAAGGTCCATCTAGTCAAAGCTATGTTTTTTTCTGGTAGTCATGTATGGATATGAGAGTTGGACCATTAATAAGGCTGAGAGTCAAAGAATTGATGTTTTTGAGCTGTGGTGTTGGAGAAGACTCCTGAGAGTGCCTTGGAGTGCAAGGAAATCCAACAAGTCCATCCTAAAGGAAATCAGTCCTGAATATCCATTGGAAGGACTGATGATGAAACTGAAGCTCCAATACTTTGACCACCTGATGCGAAGAACTGACTCATTTGAAACGACCCTGATAATGGGATAGATTGAAGGCAGGAGGAGAAGGGACGACAGAGGATTAGATGGTTGGATGGCATCACTGACTCAATGGACATGAGTTTGAGCAAGCTCTGGGAGTTATTGATAAACAGGGAAGTCTAGCATGCTGCTGTCCATGGGATTGCACAGAGTCAGACACCATTGAGTGACTGACCTGAACTGATATAATTCTATACTGTAACAGCTTTATAATACCTTGTATACAAATAACACATAAAAAACAAACAAAAAATAAAGAAAAAAAATTTAACATTAGAGGACAGTGCCTGAGAAGTACAGAAGTACAGTACAATAGCTGCCATACAGGGTCTGGCAGCAACCAAGAGTTACTGACTAAAGGAGGAAGAGGAAGTGAGAGACAATATAGCTATTGATATAGCTATTAATATATCTCTCAACAGGGCAAGTTGAGAGGGCCCTGAAGAGTTGAAGAGGGCAAGCTTCAACTTCACTGATATGGATGGAATGCATGTTCATATCTTTGAAAGTTTGAAACTTGAAGTTTCATATATAGGTGAACTTGTTATAGGTCAATCATGCGAAAAGAGGAGTGAACTCCAAAAACTGAGCTATTCAGTTTATAAATCACTGCAGGAGTTAAAAAATAAACAGAGATGAACAATACAACAATTGGAAGGAAAAATACATTAGAAGGAATCAATAGCAGAATAATTAAGGCAGAAGAACAGATAAGTAATCTGGAAGACAGAATGGTGGAAATCACTGCCATGGAACAGGATAAAGAAAAAAGGAATAAAAAGAAAAATGAGGAGGGTCTCAGAGACCTCTGGGAAAACATTAAACACATCAACATTCACATTATAAGCATTCTGGAAGAAGAGAGAGAAAGGGACTGAGAAAATATTTGAAGAGATTATAATTGAAAATTTCCCTAACATAAGAAGGGAAATTTAAGTCCTGGAAGTGGAGAAAGTCCCATACAGGATAAACTCAAGAAGTAACATGCTGAGACACATATTACCCAAACTGAAAAAAATGAAAGGCAAAGGAAAAATATTAAGATCAACAAGGGAAAGGCAACGAGTAACATACAATGGTACCCCTTATAGACTGCTGCTGCTGCTGCTAAGTCACTTCAGTCGTGTCCGACTCTGCTTGACCCCATAGACGGCAGCCCACCAGGCTCCCCCGTCCCTGAGATTCTCCAGGCAAGAACACTGGAGTGGGTTGCCATTGCCTTCTCCAATGCAGGAAAGTGAAAAGTGAAAGCGAAGTCGCTGAGTCTTGTCCAACTCTTAGCGACCCCATGGACTGCGGCCAACCAGGCTCCTCCATCCATGGGATTCTTCAGGCAAGAGTACTGGAGTGGGGTGCCATTGCCCTCTCCTAGAAGCTGACTTTTCAGCAGAAACTCTGCAGGCCAGAAGGGAGTGGAATGATATATTTTAAGTGATGAAAGGAAAAACCATACAACTAAAATAATCTACCTAGCAAGGCTCTCATTCAGATTTGATGGACAAATCAAAAGTTTTGCAGACAAGCAAAAACCAACAGAATTCAGTACCATCAAAACAACTTTACAACAAATCCTAAAGGAACTTTTTTAGGCAGAAAAGAGAAGGCTGCTACTAGACTCAAGAAAAATATGAATGAAGCTCATCAATAAAGGCAAGCATAAAGAAAGATAGGAAATCATCCAACACAAATATGATATCAAAATCTTCAATTCATCTTGATGAGCATTTTAATTATTCCATGTTTTTTTGTTTTTTGCTATTTCAGTAAAGCCATAATAAGCAATTATTTACAAGTCTTTTTGTGGGCATATGCTTATCTTTATCCTGCATAAATGTCAAAGAGTGGAACTATTGAGTTATATGTTATGTGAATGCTTAAACTTTAAAATAAAATACTAAAATGTTTGTCAGAGTAGTTGCACCAATTTACATTTTTAACAGAGAAGTATTGGAGTTCTCAGCAATATAAGCATTTGATATTCCAGTTTTTATTCTTTTAGCAATTCTTGTGGTAATGGAATATCTCATTTTAATTACCATTTTTCCAATAATAATTGATATTAAGCATCTTTACTTATGTTTATTAGCTATTTGTCTTTATTCTTTTGTGAAATAGCTATTGAAGTTTGGGGAGATGTTTTCTTATTATTGTTATATTAATTCTTCAGATATTCTGGACATAAATCCTCTGTTTGATACATGTAATGCAAATAATTTATACTAGTCTATGGTTTGCCTTTTAACTTTCTTATCAAGGCAAATTGGAAGTGGTCAAAAAAGAGATGGCAAGGGTGCATGTCGACATTCTAGGAATCA
The DNA here is from genome assembly GCF_000754665.1 of Bison bison bison. Lineage (NCBI taxonomy): Eukaryota > Metazoa > Chordata > Mammalia > Artiodactyla > Bovidae > Bison > Bison bison. The sequence goes on along the minus strand of NW_011494755.1, from coordinate 45,904 downwards.
GTGAACTGAAATGGACTGGAATGGGTGAATTTAACTCCGATGACCATTATATCTACTACTGCGGGCAGGAATCCCTCAGAAGAAATGGAGTGGCCATCATGGTCAACAAAAGAGTCAGAAATGCAGTACTTGGATGCAATCTCAAAAACTACAGAATGATCTCTGTTCATTTCCAAGGCAAACCTTTCATTATCACAGTAATCCAAGTCTATGCCCCAACCAGTAATGCTGAAGAAGCTGAAGTTGAACAGTTCTATGAAGACCTACAAGACCTTTTAGAACTAACACCCCAAAAAAGATGTCCTTTTCATTATAGGGGACTGAAATGCAAAAGTAGGAAGTGAAGAAACACCTGGAGTAACAGGCAAATTTGGCCTTGGAATACGGAATGAAGCAGGGCAAAGACTAATAGAGTTTTGCCAAGAAAATGCACTGATCATAACAAACACCCTCTTCCAACAACACAAGAGAAGATTCTATACATGGACATCACCAGATGGTCAACACTGAAATCAGATTGATTATATTCTTTGCAGCCAAAGATGGAGAAGCTCTATACAGTCAGCAAAAACAAGACCAGGAGCTGAGTGTGGCTCAGACGATGAACTCCTTATTGCCAAATTCAGACTTAAAATGAAGAAAGTAGAGAAAACCACTAGGCCATTCAGGTATGACCTAAATCAAATCCCTTATGATTATACAGTGGAAGTGAGAAATAGATTTAAGGGCCTAGATCTGATAGAGTGCCTGATGAACTATGAAATGTGGTTCGTGACATTGTACAGGAGACAGGGATCAAGACCATTCCCATAGAAAAGAAATGCAAAAAAGCAAAATGGCTGTCTGGGGAGGCCTTACAAATAGCTGTGAAAAGAAGAGAAGTGAAAAGCAAAGGAGCAAAGGAAAGATATAAACATCTGAATGCAGAGTTCCAAAGAATAGCAAGAAGAGATAAGAAAGCCTTCTTCAGAGATCAATGCAAAGAAATAGAGGAAAACAACAGAA
>NW_011494755.1:44053-44770 GCF_000754665.1 Bison bison bison | reverse complement strand
TTCCAGTTGTAGCTATTCCAAATACCTGAAAGATGATGCTGTGAAAGTGCTGCATTCAATATGCCAGCAAATTTGGAAAACTCAGCAGCAGCCACAGGACTGGAACAGGTCAGTTTTCATTCCAATCCCAAAGAAAGGCAACGCCAAAGAATGCTCAAACTACCGCACAATTGCACTCATCTCACACACTAGTAAAGTAATGCTCAAAATTCTCCAAGCCAGGCTTCAGCAATATGTGAACTGTGAACTTCCTGATGTTCAAGCTGGTTTTAGAAAAGGCAGAGGAACTAGAGATCAAATTGCCAACATCCGCTGGATCATGGAAAAAGCAAGAGAGTTCCAGAAAAACAGTTATTTCTGCCTTATTGACTATGCCAAAGCCTTTGACTGTGTGGATCACAATAAACTGTGGAAAATTCTGAAAGAGATGGGAATACCAGACAACCTGATCTGCCTCTTGAGAAATTTGTATGCAGGTCAGGAAGCAACAGTTAGAACTGGACATGGAACAACAGACTGGTTCCAAATAGGAAAAGGAGTTCATCAAGGTTGTATATTGTCACCCTGCTTATTTAACTTATATGCAGAGTGCATCATGAGAAACGCTGGACTGGAAGAAACACAAGCTGGAATCAAGATTGCAGGGAGAAATATCAGTAACCTCAGATATGCAGAGGACACCACCCTTATGGCAGAAAGTGAAGAGGAACTCAAAAG
>NW_011494755.1:35876-43953 GCF_000754665.1 Bison bison bison | reverse complement strand
AGCTTATATGCAGAGTGCATCATGAGAAACGCTGGACTGGAAGAAACACAAGCTGGAATCAAGATTGCAGGGAGAAATATCAGTAACCTCAGATATGCAGAGGACACCACCCTTATGGCAGAAAGTGAAGAGGAACTCAAAAGCCTCTTGATGAAAGTGAAAGTGGAGAGTGAAAAAGTTGGCTTAAAGCTCAACATTCAGAAAACGAAGATCATGGCATCCAGTCCCATCACTTCATGGGAAATAGATGGGGAAACAGTGTCAGACTTTATTTTTCTGGGCTCCAAAATCACTACAGATGGTGACTGCAGCCATGAAATTAAAAGACGCTTACTCCTTGGAAGGAAAGTTATGACCAACCTAGATAGCATATTCAAAAGCAGAGACATTACTTTGCCAACAAATATTCATCTAGTCAAGGCTATGGTTTTTCCTGTGGTCATGTATGGATGTGAGAGTTGGACTGTGAAGAAGGCTGAGCACCAAAGAATTGATGCTTTTGAACTGTGGTGTTGGAGAAGACTCTTGAGAATCCCTTGGACTGCAAGGAGATCCAACCAGTCCATTCTGAAGGAGATCAGCCCTGGGATTTCTTTGGAAGGAATGATGCTAAAGCTGCAACTACAGTACTTTGGCCACCTCATGCAAAGTGTTGACTCATTGGAAAAGACTCTGATGCTGGGAGGGATTGGGAGCAGGAGGCGAAGGGGACGACAGAGGATGAGATGGCTGGATGGCATCACTGACTCCATGGACATGAGTCTCAGTGAACTCTGGGAGTTGGTGATGGACAGGGAGGCCTGGTGTGCTGCGATTCATGGGGTCGCAAAGAGTCGGACATGACTGAGCAACTGATCTGATCTGATCTGAATAAATTTCTTTTTGAGAAGATAATATTTTCTTTAAATGAAATAAACTTCTTTGTGTGAAGGTTTCTTAAATATGAATTTATTGTATTGAATAGATGTAGGATGAAACACACCTCTTTTACCTTCAGTCAGTTCTGGTAATCTGTTTCTCAGATATTTTTTTTTACTGTAGTTAAGTACAGAATTTATTGATATAAAGTTGTTCATGATATTTCTTCATATTCTTTTAATGTCTTCAAGTATTGTAGTGCTCTACTGCTACTAGGTCGCTTCAGTTATGTCTGACTCTGTGCAACCTCATAGATGGGCAGCCCAACAGGCTCCCCCATCCCTGGGATTCTCCAGGGAAGAACACTGGAGTGGGTTGCCATATTGTAGTGACATACATACTTTCAGTTTATAATGAAATTTCTCTTTTCATTATGAGATTCCCACTTTACTCAGGGTTCAGAGAAGTGGCTTTTGTCTTTATAATTTTCTTTATTGTTCATGTGTTTTTATTTAATTGATTTCTAGTCTTCACTATTTTCTTCTACTTAACTGATATAAATATTTTCTTCATTTCTTACATAAATATTTAAAACTGTAATTTCCATATTAAGCAGAGCTTAAAATGTTGACCCAGTGAGTTAAAAATTATTGCGTTTCCACTGTCATACAATTTGATATGTTGTGTTTATACAATCAATCAGTCAACTCAAAGACTACTAAAATTTTTTGTGATTTCATTTGTGACTCATGAAATACTTAGAATTGTGTTGTTTAATTCCAAATATCTATCATATTTCCTCAAAGTGCATATATAGGTACACAAACACACATATGTATATGCAGTATGTATATATACCTATATATGTATATATGTATACATCCATATACATATATCTATCCAGGAGAGATAGTGAGGAAGCCCGATTTTTCAGAAAGAAGGAGTAGAATTAAGACAGCTAATTGTGAAATCTAAGGGAAAAGAACCTTCAAAGTGAAGAGGGCCATTAAAAGAGACAAATTCTACATTGTCGAGGAAGAATTAACATGAAAGTAAGGCCTCTGGTGTTGAATTTGACATCTGATTGGTTATCTCATAAAGCAGTGATCATTTGAGGTAATAAATCTTTTTTACTATGTATTCCATCCTTCCTAATTCATTAAGTCTCCTGTCAACTGAAGGAGTAAGTTGCTCATGTACAAAGAGATTCCTTAGCAACTGACCACCATTGCTCCTGAGCTGTGATTAAGAGGTCTTGGCAACTCTGTCAGATAGGGAACATCTGTAAATGACCTAAAGAAAAACAGAGGAATATGACATTTAAGTACATTGCCTTTTCACTTGGTTTTTTTGAAATAGTAAAATGGGTGTATATTGTATGTGTGTGTATTTTGTAATCACAAAAATACACAGTTTGTAGTTTGTAAAAGCAGTTGCAATGTAATCTTGGACTTCAGTCATTTTTCCCTTAGAAAAACTTTGTCACTAAATATTTTGTGGGTAACAGCCACCAGTGAAAAATTAATAAATAGGAATCTCAATTAAATAGAGTTGGGAAAACAGAAGGGTGAGGTCTCATGCCCTGCAATGATAGCAGAGCCCCAAAAGAAGAGTCCTCTTCTCTCCTGACAGGAACTCAGCCAATGAAAAGCTCTGGACTCTTTACTGTAGCCCTTCCAACCTCCTTTGCTCCTCTAAGAAAGTGTTCTCCTCCCCTTGCTATGTGGGGACTTGCACATGGCTTCCCAAGTTGCAATTATATACTAATCCCCAATAAATCCATCTTTAATGGAGAAATAACTGGAAGTTGTTTGTGTAAGGTCAATATAGCCAAAAAAATAGTATCTTAATACAGGCTATGGTGGTGATGATAGTTCAGTCGCTAAGTCATGTCCGATTCTTGTGACCCAATGGACTGTAGTTGACTGTTAATCAGTAAAACTCACTTTTCACAAATAAGAAACACAGGTGTTAGATAACTTGATCTAGATAAGTTAGTTAATTAAACTTCTGGGCTAATATGTTGTTGTTTTCTTCACTTTTATTTCATTGCTTTTATTTTAATTATGTTAAATATAGCCCAAGAGGAAGGCAATTGAATCCCTGATGTCACTCCAGATATTTTCTGATAAACTAAACACTGCTAAGTAGTGTTTGAAAACGTATTTAAAATGATATTTATATTTACTAAGTGACATCTGAGATCAGATAATTTGTTGGGAGGCAAAGAAGATTAGCCTAGGGGATAGTAGATATTTGTCTCTAAGGAAATATTAGCTACAGGAATGAAATTATGAAGTTAAACTGTGATTTTAATTGAAAATGAGACAAGAGAATGCCTTTTTTAATGGATTGTTATTTAGTATGACTGAGCTATCTTGTTAGGCTTTTATTTTAGTCCTATAACTGTACCTTTGTTATACAATTTCAAAACCAATTTCTGAGGCAATTTAGATTACGAAAAATTATATGTTGGAGATAGATAACTACCTGGATATTTTGGGAAGCTAAACATTTCTGAACAGAAAAAAATTTTTTCAAAACATCTAAAGTATGCATTCTTTGAGGCTTTCTGTTTAAATATGTGCATACATTAAATGAAAATGCTTCTACACATTTAACATCATTTTACCTTGCTGTAATTATTGAATGCTAAATTTTAACATTCCAGATTTTGAAAAGTGTTTATTCTTTTCAATGTTAGATATTTAAATTGTCCACAAAATTGTATTGTCCACAAAATTGATAGCCTCTTATCTAATTAGTTCACTTTATTTTTGCTGCTCCAAATTCTCTAAAAGTTGAGTACCTACCATTAGAAAAGATAGAAAAAAACAATATGAAAATTACTTAATTCATGAAAACAATAGTAAAATGAAACATAGGAAGAATGAAAGGACTGACAATGTTCAGGTATAGTAGTGATGAAGGTTGTGTGTGTGTGTGTGTGTGTGTGTGTGTGTGTGTGTTAGTCACTGAGTTGTGTTCGACTCTTTGGACCCATGGTCTGTAGCCTGCATGCTCCTTGTCCATGGAATTCTCAAGGCAAGACTATTGCAGTGAGTTGCCATTACCTTCTCCAGGGGACCTTTCTGACCCAGGGATCGAACCCGGATCTCCTGCACTGCAGGCAGAGTCACCTGGGAAGCCTGGATGATGGCTCTGCAAAGACATAAAATCTTTGAAAGTGAAGTGAAAGTGAAGTTGCTCAGTTGTGTCCGACTCTTTGCAACCCCGTGGACTATAGCCCGCCAGGCTCCTCCATCCATGGGATTCTCCAGGCAAGAATACTGGAGTGGGTTGCCATAAAATCTTTAGGCAACCTATTAAATTTAATAGAATTAACATTGTTAATAGAGATGTTTCATTTATGGATATTCCTCCATTTTACAGGCAAGAAATAGAGGTACCCTGTGGCAGTTTGATAGGAAAGGATTTAAATCACAGTCAGCTTGATACCTGTGCTACTGCTCCAGTCACACCATAATGTATGAATTTCTCCCTCCCCAATCCTTCTCAGTAGCCTTAATTTGACTCACTTTGACATACAATGCTAGTTACATGTAACAGAGCTACATGTTTTATAAAAACTTCACAGCTGTTGAAATCTCCTTGCCTGGAGGATTCCTTGGATAGAGGAACCTAGTGGGCTGTAGTCCTATGGATCTCAAAGAGCCAGATACTACCGAAGTGACTTAGCACCCATGAATACACTCACAGTTGTTAAAGACATTTCGGGAAGCTCATTTTAACCTCTCAATTGCCTTGAAGTATTAGGCCTCAGAAGATTAAAGTGCTGAGAACATGAAAGTGACATAGTGAACGCCACATGTCTGGAGAGTGACTGTAGGATATTTCTTAAATTGTGATCCTGAGGAAAATAGCTTGTTAACAGAGTAAAAAGTCAAATGGTAACAACTTGATAAACAGCTGCCATTGTCTACATTAGGCCATTTGATCTGGTTGGTATTTAGTGAAAGAACACATAGGTGTATAGACCAGAAAAATATCTACTTTTGAGAATGACCAGTGCAAATATTTATTGCATGAAATAATGGCAGAAGTAGACAAAGGAGAAGGAGATCCCTAAAGTTGAATATAGGTAAGTCTAGTTGTCTGCAACTAGAACTGTATCTGCAACTTGGTGTGAAAAAAAAAAAAAAACTATAACTGTATAGCAATTCCCTATTCCTCCTCAGTATATTCTCTCTTTCTTCCATTGTATGGAAAATCACCAGACACTGCTCAAAACTTTTTATCAAGTCCTCGGGTTGATGAAAGCAAAATAAATTGATTTAGTATTCAAAGTTATAAACTGATATTATCTCTTCAGATGCTCTGCACAAGACTCAGTAGATAATTTGTGGGGCCCCATGTAAAATGAAAATACAAGGTTCTTTTATTTAAAAATTAATAAGAATTTCAGAAAGTGAGAGAAGAGCATTAAACTAATCATAAGGCCCTGAGTGACTATACAGGTTGCATGTCCTCATAACTGACCCTGTTCTTGCATTAAGTCTGCTCTTATCAATCAGGTTTCCCAGCATTCACACACACACATACACACAAACACTCTTTTCTTTGCATATTCCCATGCCCTGTAGAAGAGACATCATTAATGTCAGAAGATTGCACATTTTACTAGTTAAAGAAAGCAAAGTTGCATCCGTATTCGCCAGCTAAGGGTACAGAATTAAGAAAGGGAATGTATAATTCTATTTCCCCATCACTCAGATTCAACTTCTTAGAGCACACATAGGTTGCTTTAATTTATTATCTTCTTACAACCCAGGCACTGAGATTTCCTTTGTCTGGATCTGTATTTTCCTGTTCAAGGTCACTGCTTTATTGGTAAGGCCCTACTTATTTGCTGTCAGCAGAGATTACCGCTATCTTCAAATCTCCTGTCTCTAGAAATACACATGTTATTAATATGCTGTTCAAGGGAGGTTTTGATTCTTTTCAGTAACTACATTTCTGTGTATCTTGAAGGAAGGTCTTCTTGGAGAAGGGAAATTCAAAGGTATGAAAAATCTACCATTAATACTTTTTGAAGTGGGGCACAAAATAGTACATGGAATTCCTGCAATGGTCCGTTTTGATTTTCGTTTTGAAAGCTAATGGATATAGTAAGATAAATAGTCTTAGCCTTCTATTACATTCTAATAAGCTTTAAAAAATAAAGATCATATTTAAAAACTCAGAAATAAAATAAGGATTCCTTTGCCACCTAAGGTTCAGAATGCTGAAAAGTTCATTGTTCCCATCATAATAACATGGAGAAGGCAATGGCACCCCACTCCAGTACTCTTGCCTGGAAAATCCCATGGACGGAGGAGCCTGGTAGCCTGCAGTCCATGGGGTCGCCAAGGGTCGGACAAGACAGAGTCAAATAATGAAAGCATCTCTTTTCATAATGACAGTGTTTTATACAGAGAAAACAAAACAAAAATACATAATTGAACTACAAGAACAAATAGATTAGTTTATCAAGTTAATAGGGTACAGGATTAACACATAAAATAATTTTTATATTAGTAATAAAAAATGGAAATTGAAAAAAAGTAAACACTATTTAGTCTTAAAAGACATAAAGTACCTGGATATAAATCAAGCAAAATATGTAAAATTTAAGATGCTGAAAATTAGAGTGCGTGTATATACACACACACATATATAATGGTTTCATGGATTGCAGATGATAAAAAGATATCAAGTCCTATAAAATTAATCTATAATTTCAACTTTGGTTTTGTTGGTTTTTCTCTATTGTTTGTCTATATTCTTTTTCATTTGTTTTACCTCTAAGATAAATAATTTCCTTTCTTCTGTCTATCTTGGGTTTTATTTGCTATTTGTTTTCTAATTTCTAAGAGTAAAAGTTAGGTTATTATGAAATCATTTTTTTCTTTTTTGATAAAGGAATTTAGAAATATATATTGTCAGTACGTACTCATATGTATTAATATATATTTATTTTGTAATCCAATGCTACTTTATTTTTGTTCCCCTGAAAATGTATAAGATTAAAATAAACATCACAGTATGGACTAAGTACATGGAAAAATTAGGAAATTAATAGAAACTGATTTTGGAAAACCAGATATTGAACTTATTAAACAAAATTTTAAAATTAGTATATATATGTGTGTATATATGTGTTCAAAGAAGTAAGAAAATTTAGCAGTGATTTCTTATGAAACAGAAGATATCAATGGAAAAAAAAATAGGAATTATAAAGATAGAAATGCTGGAGCTGAAACATGCAACAACTAAAATGAAATATTAGCTAGAGGAGCACAGAAACTGATTTGAAATGGTAGAAGAAAGAATCAGTGAACTTGAAAATTGGTCAGTTGTGATTATACAATTTAAGGAGAAGACTGAAAGAAAAACAGAGCCTCAAAGATCTGTGGGATACTGTTAAATATCCAACATATGCATAAAATGAGTCATCAATTAGAGGAGATAAGAAAGAAAAAAATTTGAAAAAATATTATATGAAAACTTTACAGATTTGAAGAAGATACAGTTGTCTATACATCCAGACAGTAAAGTAATGCTCAAAATTCTCCAAGCCAGGCTTCAGCAATATGTGAACTGTGAACTTCCTGATGTTCAAGCTGGTTTTAGAAAAGGCAGAGGAACCAGAGATCAAATTGCCAACATCTGCTGGATCATGGAAAAGGCAAGGGAGTTTCAGAAAAACATCTATTTCTGCTTTATTGACTATGCCAAAGCCTTTGACTGTGTGGAACAGAATAAACTGGAAAATTCTGAAAGAGATGGGAATACCAGACCACCTGATCTGCCTCTTGAGAAATTTGTATGCAGGTCAGGAAGCAACAGTTAGAACTGGACATGGAACAACAGACTGGTTCCAAATAGGAAAAGGAGTACGTCAAGGCTGTATATTGTCACCCTGCTTATTTAACTTACATGCAGAGTACATCATGAGAAATGCTGGACTGGAAGAAAGACAAGCTGAAATCAAGATTGCCGGAAGAAATATCAATAACCTCAGATATGCAGATGACACCACCATTAGGGCAGAAAGTGAAGAGGAACTCAAAAGCCTCTTGATGAAAGTGAAAGTGGAGAGTGAAAAAGTTGGCTTGAAGCTCAACATTCAGAAAACGAAGATCATGATATCCAGTCCCATCCCTTCATGGGAAATAGATGGGGAAACAGTGGAAACAGTGTCAGACCTTATTTTTGG
>NW_011494755.1:33110-35754 GCF_000754665.1 Bison bison bison | reverse complement strand
TTTGAACTGTGGTGTTGGAGAAAACTCTTGAGAGTCCCTTGGACTGCAAGGAGATCCAACCAGTCCATTCTGAAGGAGATCAGCCCTGGGATTTCTTTGGAAGGAATGATGCTAAAGCTGAAATTCCCGTACTTTGGCTACCTCATGCGAAGAGTTGACTCACTGGAAAAGACTCTGATGCTGGGAGGGATTGGGGGGCAGGAGGAGAAGGGGATGACAGAGGATGAGATGGCTGGATGGCATCACTGACTCAATGGACGTGAGTCTGGGTGAACTCCGGGAGTTGGTGATGGACAGGGAGGCCTGGTGTGCTGGGATTCATGGGGTCGCAAAGAGTCAGACACGACTGAGCGACTGAACTGAACTGAACTGAACTGAGGCTTCTGATGGGTTTATTTCATTGAGCCTTCTTTTCACGGTTGGAGTGAGGCCATTGAATTAGGTGAGTGAGTAAATGCTCACTTCATTTTATTACATGATACTGAACTAATGCTGGTTTTTGTTTTGTTTTGTTTTTTTTACATTTTCCTTCTCAAATCTGGGATGTCTTCCCTTCACTGGGTTTTTGCAATCTCAAGGCTGAGTTCAATTCATTCAGTTCAATTGTTCAGTCATGTTTGATTCTTTGCAACCCCATGGACTATAGCATGCCAGGCTTCCCTGTCCATCACCAACTCCTGGGGCTTGCTCATACTCATGTCCATCGAGTCAGTGATGCCATCCAACCATCTCATCCTCTGTTGTCCCCTTCTCCTCCTGCCTTTAATCTTTCCGAGCATTAGGGTCTTTTTCAATGAGACAGTCCTTCGCATCAGGTGTTGAAATTATTGGAGCTTCAGCATCAGTACTTGCAATGAATATTGAGGATTTATTTCCTTTAGCATTGACTGGTTTGATCTCCTTGCAGTCCAAGGGACTATAGAAAGACTTCTCCAACACCATAGTTCAAAAGCATCAATTCTCTGGTGCTCAGCCTTCTTTCTCTCAACTCACATCCATACATGACTACTGAAAAAGCAATAGCTTTTATTATACAGACATTTGTCAGCAAAGTAATGACTCTGCTTTTTAATATGCTGTCTAGGTTGGTCATAGTTTTTCTTCCAAGGAGCAAGTGTCTTATTTTCATGGCTGCAGTCACCATCTGCAGTGATTTTGGAGCCCCAAAAATAAAGTCTGCCACTATTTTCATTGTTTTCCCATTTATTTGCCATGAAGTTATGAGACTGTGTGCCATGATCTTCATTTTTTGAGTGTTGAGTTTTAAGCTAGCTTTCACTGTTCTCTTTCACTTTCATCAAGAGGCTCTTTTATTCTTTACTTTCTGCCATAAGAGTGGTATATCTGCATAACTGAGGTGATTTATATTTCTCTCAAAAGTCTTGATTCCAGCTTGTGCTTCATCCAGCCCAGCATTTCACTTCATGTACTTGGCATGTGAGTTAAATAAGTAAGGAGACAATATATAGCCCTGACATACTCCTTTCCCAATTTGGAAGCAGTCCATTTTTCTATATCCAGTTCTAAATGTTGCTTCTTGACCTGCATACAGATTTATCAGGAGGCAGGTAAGTTGGTGTTCTATTTCCACCTTAAGGTGGAAATCCTTAATTAAGGATTTTCCACAGTTTGTTCTGATCCACACAGTCAAACGCTCTAGTGTAGTCACTGAAGCAGATGTTTTTTATGGAATTTTCTTGCTTTTTCCATGATCCTGTGGATGTTGGCAATTTGATCTCTGGTTCCTCTGCCTTTTCTATATCCATCTTGAACATGTGAAAGTTCTAGGTTCATGTACTGTTGAAGACTAGCTTGCAGAATTTTCAGCATTACTTTTCTAGTGTGTGAGATGATTATAATTGTGCAGTAATTTGAACATTCTTTGGCATTGCCTGTCTTTGGGATCGGAATGAAAACTGACCTTTTTCAGTCCTGTGGCCACTGCTGAGTTTTCCAAATTTGCTGGCATACTGAGTGCAGCACTATAACAGGGTCATCTTTTAGGATTTGAAATAGCTCAGCTGGAATTCCATCACCTCCATTAGCTTTGTTTGTAGTGATGCTTCGTAAGGCCCACTTAACTTCAGACTCCAAGGTGTCTGATTCTTGGGTGAGTGATCACACCATTGTGGGTCATTAAGATCTTTTTTGATAGTTCTTCTGTGTTTTCTTGCTACCTTTTCTTAATATCTTCTGCTTCTGTTAGGTCCTTACAATTTCTGTCCTTTAGTGTGCCCATTTTTGCATGAAATGTTCCCTTGGTATTTTTAATCTTCTTGAAGAAGTCTCTAGTCTTTCCCATTCTATTGTTTTCCTCTATTTCTTTGCACTGATCACTAAGGAAGGCTTTCTTATCACTCTTTGCTAGTCTTTAGAACTCTGCATTCAGATGGATATATCTTTCCTTTTCTCCTTTGCTTTTTGCTTCTCTTCTTTTCTCAGCTATTTTTTTCTTTTCTTTTCTTTTTTTTAAATTTTATTTTATTTTTAAACTTTACAATATTGTATTAGTTTTGCCAAATATCGAAATGAATCTGCCACAGGTATATCCGCGTTCCCCATCCTGAACCCTCCTCCCTTCTCCCTCCCCATACCCTCCCTCTGGGTCATCCCAGTGCACCAGCCCCAAGCATCCAGTATCGCT
>NW_011494755.1:9811-32868 GCF_000754665.1 Bison bison bison | reverse complement strand
CCATTCATCTGCTGATGGGCATCTAGGTTGCTTCCATGTCCTGGCTATTATGAACAGTGCTGCGATGAACATTGGGGTACACGTGTCTCTTTCCCTTCTGGTTTCCTCAGTGTGTATGCCCAGCAGTGGGATTGCTGGATCATAAGCCAGTTCTATTTCCAGTTTTTTAAGGAATCTCCACACTGTTCTCCATAGTGGCTGTACTAGTTTGCATTCCCACCAACAGTGTAAGAGAGTTCCCTTTCTCCACACCCTCTCCAGCATTTATTGCTTGTAGACTTTTGGATCGCAGCCGTTCTGACTGGCGTGATATGGTACCTCATAGTGGTCTTGATTTGCATTTCTTTGATAATGAGTGATGTTGAGCATCTTTTCATGTGTTTGTTAGCCATCTGTATGTCTTCTTTGGAGAAATGTCTATTTAATTCTTTGGCCCAATTTTCGATTGGGTCATTTATTTTTCTGGAGTTGAGCTGTAGGGGTTGCTTGTATATTTTTGAGATTAGTTGTTTGTCCGTTGCTTCATTTGCTATTATTTTCTCCCATTCTGAAGGCTCTCTTTTAACCTTGCTGATAGTTTCCTTTGTTGTGAAGAAGCTTTTAAGTTTAATTAGGTCCCATTTGTTTATTTTTGCTTTTATTTCCAATATTCTGGGAGGTGGGTCATTGAGGATCCTGCTGTGATGTATGTCAGAGAGTGTCTTGCCTATGTTCTCCTCTGGGACTTTTATAGTTTCTGGTCTTACGTTGAGATCTTTAATCCATTTTGAGTTTATTTTTGTGTATGGTGTTAGAAAGTGTTCTAGTTTCATTCTTTTACAAGTGGTTGACCAGTTTTCCCAGCACCACTTGTTAAAGAGATTGTCTTTATTTTTTTTTTTAACTTTTATTTTATTTTTAAACTTTACAATATTGTATTAGTTTTGCCAAATATCGAAATGAATCTGCCACAGGTATATCCACGTTTTCCATCCTGAACCCTCCTCCCTCCTCCCTCCCCTACCCTCCCTCTGGGTCGTCCCAGTGCACCAGCCCCAAGCATCCAGTACCGTGCATCGAACCTGGACTGGTGACTCGTCTCACACATGATATTATACATGTTTCAATGCTATTCTCCCAAATCTCCCCACCCTCTCCCTCTCCCACAGAGTCCATAAGACTGATCTATACATCAGTGTCTCTTTTGCTGTCTCGTACACAGGGTTATTGTTACCATCTTTCTAAATTCCATATATATGTGTTAGTATACTGTATTGTTGTTTTTCTTTCTGGCTTACTTCACTCTGTATAATAGGTTCCAGTTTTATCCATCTCATTAGAACTGATTCAAATGTATTCTTTTTAATGGCTGAGCAATACTCCATTGTGTATATGTACCACAGCTTTCTTATCCATTCATCTGCTGATGGACATCTAGGTTGCTTCCATGTCCTGGCTATTATGAACAGTGCTGCGATGAACATTGGGGTACACGTGTCTCTTTCCCTTCTGGTTTCCTCAGTGTGTATGCCCAGCAGTGGGATTGCTGGATCATAAGGCAGTTCTATTTCCAGTTTTTTAAGGAATCTCCACACTGTTCTCCATAGCGGCTGTACTAGTTTGCATTCCCACCAACAGTGTAAGAGAGTTCCCTTTTCTCCACACCCTCTCCAGCATTTATTGCTTGTAGACTTTTGGATCGCAGCCATTCTGACTGGCGTGAAATGGTACCTCATAGTGGTTTTGATTTGCATTTCTCTGATAATGAGTGACGTTGAGCATTGTTTCATGTGTTTGTTAGCCATCTGTATGTCTTCTTTGGAGAAATGTCTATTTAGTTCTTTGGCCCAATTTTCGATTGGGTCATTTATTTTTCTGGAGTTGAGCTGTAGGAGTTGCTTGTATATTTTTGAGATTAGTTGTTTGTCCGTTGCTTCATTTGCTATTATTTTCTCCCATTCTGAAGGCTGTCTTTTCACCTTGCTAATAGTTTCCTTTGATGTGCAGAAGCTTTTAAGGTTAATTAGGTCCCATATGTTTATTTTTGCTTTTATTTCCAATATTCTGGGAGGTGGGTCATAGAGGATCCTGCTGTGATGTATGTCGGAGAGTGTTTTACCTATGTTCTCCTCTAGGAGTTTTATAGTTTCTGGTCTTACGTTTAGATCTTTAATCCATTTTGAGTTTATTTTTGTGTATGGTGTTAGAAAGTGTTCTAGTTTCATTTTTTTACAAGTGGTTGACCAGTTTTCCCAGCACCACTTGTTAAAGAGATTGTCTTTAATCCATTGTATATTCTTGCCTCCTTTGTCAAAGATAAGGTGTCCATATGTGCGTGGGTTTATCTCTGGGCTTTCTATTTTGTTCCATTGATCAATATTTCTGTCTTTGTGCCAGTACCATACTGTCTTGATAACTGTGGCTTTGTAATACAGCCTGAAGTCAGGTAGGTTGATTCCTCCAATTCCATTCTTCTTTCTCAAGATAGCTTTGGCTATTCGAGGTTTTTTGTATTTCCATACAAATTGTGAAATTATTTGTTCTAGCTCTGTGAAGAATACCGTTGGTAGCTTGATAGGGATTGCATTGAATCTATAAATTGCTTTGGGTAGTATACTCATTTTCACTATATTGATTCTTCCAATCCATGAACATGGTATATTTCTCCATCTATTAGTGTCCTCTTTGATTTCTTTTACCAGTGTTTTATAGTTTTCTATATATAGGTCTTTAGTTTCTCTAGGTAGATATATTCCTAAGCATTTTATTCTTTCCGTTGCAACGGTGAATGGAATTGTTTCCTTAATTTCTCTTTCTGTTTTCTCATTATTAGTGTATAGGAATGCAAGGGATTTCTGTGTGTTGATTTTATATCCTGCATCTTTACTATAATCATTGATTAGTTCTAGTAATTTTTTGGTGGAGTCTTTAGGGTTTTCTATGTAGAGGATCATGTCATCTGCAAATATTGAGAGTTTTACTTCTTCTTTTCCAATTTGGATTCCTTTTATTTGTTTTCCTGCTCTGATTGCTGTGGCCAAAACTTCCAAAACTATGTTGAATAGTAATGGTGAAACTGGGCACCCTTGTCTTGTTCCTGACTTTAGAGGAAATGCTTTCAATTTTTCACCATTGAGGATAATGTTTGCTGTGGCTTTGTCATATACAGCTTTTATTATGTTGAGGTATGTTCCTTCTATTCCTGCTTTCTGGAGAGTTCTTATCATAAATGGATGTTGAATTTTGTCAAAGGCTTTCTCTGCATCTATTGAGATAATCATATGGTTTTTATTTTTCAATTTGTTAATGTGGTGTATTACATTGATTGATTTGCAGATATTGAAGAATCCTTGCATCCCTGGGATAAAGCCCACTTGGTCATGGAGTATGATCTTTTTAATGTGTTGTTGGATTCTGATTGCTAGAATTTTGTAAAGGATTTTTGCATCTATGTTCATCAGTGATATTGGCCTGTAGTTTTCTTTTTTTGGGGATCTTTGTCAGGTTTTGGTATTAGGGTGATGGTGGCCTCATAGAATGAGTTTGGAAGTTTACCTTCCTCTGCAAGTTTCTGGAAGAGTTTGAGCAGGATAGGTGTTAGCTCTTCTCTAAATTTTTGGTAGAATTCAGCTGTGAAGCCGTCTGGACCGGGGCTTTTGTTTGCTGCAAGATTTTTGATTACAGTTTCAATTTCCGTGCTTGTGATGGGTCTGTTAAGATTTTCTATTTCTTCCTGGTCCAGTTTTGGAAAGTTGTACTTTTCTAAGAATTTGTCCATTTCTTGCACGTTGTCCATTTTATTGGCATATAACTGTTGATAGTAGTCTCTTATGATCCTTCGTATTTCTGTGTTGTCTGTTGTGATCTCTCCATTTTCACTTCTAATTTTATTGATTTGATTTTTCTCCCTTTGTTTCTTGATGAGTCTGGCTAATGGTTTGTCAATTTCATTTATCCTTTCAAAGAACCAGCTTTTGGCTTTGTTGATTTTTGCTATGGTCTCTTTTGTTTCTTTTGCATTTATTTCTGCCCTAATTTTTAAGATTTCTTTCCTTTTACTAACCCTGGGGTTCTTCATTTCTTCCTTTTCTAGTTGCTTTAGGTGTAGGGTTAGGTTATTTATTTGACTTTTTTCTTGTTTCTTGAGGTATGCCTGTATTGCTATGAACTTTCCCCTTAAAGTGTCCCACAGGTTTTGGGTTGTTGTGTTTTCATTTTCATTTGTTTCTATGCAAATTTTGATTTCTTTTTTGATTTCTTCTGTGATTTGTTGGTTATTCAGCAGCGTGTTGTTCAGCCTCCATATGTTGGAATTTTTAATAGTTTTTCTCCTGTAATTGAGATCTAATCTTACTGCATTGTGATCAGAAAAGATGCTTGGAATGATTTCTATTTTTTTGAATTTACCAAGGCTAGATTTATGGCCCAGGATGTGATGTATCCTCGAACAGGTTCCATGTGCGCTTGAGAAAAAGGTGAAATTAATTGTTTTGGGATGAATTGTCCTATAGATATCAATTAGGTCTAATTGGTCTATTGTATCATTTAACGTTTGTGTTTCCTTGTTAATTTTCTGTTTAGTTGATCTATCCATAGGTGTGAGTGGGGTATTAAAGTCTCCCACTATTATTGTGTTATTGTTAATTTCTCCTTTCATACTTGTTAGCATTTGTCTTACATATTGCAGCGCTCCCGTGTTGGGTGCATATATATTTATAATTGTTATATCTTCTTCTTGGATTGCTCCTTTGATCATTATGTAGTGACCATCTTTGTCTCTTTTCACAGCCTTTGTTTTAAAGTCTATTTTATCTGATATGAGTATTGCTACTCCTGCTTTCTTTTGGTCCCTATTTGCATGGGAAATCTTTTCCCAGCCCTTCACTTTCAGTCTGTATGTGTCCCCTGTTTTGAGGTGGGTCTCTTGTAGACAACATATGTAGGGGTCTTGTTTTTATATCCATTCAGCCAGTCTTTGTCTTTTGGTTGGGGCATTCAACCCATTTACGTTTAAGGTAATTACTAATAAGTATGATCCCATTGCCATTTACTTTATTGTTTTGGGTTCGAGTTTATACACCGTTTTTGTGTTTCCTGTCTAGAGAATATCCTTTAGTATTTGTTGGAGAGCTGGTTTGGTGGTGCTGAATTCTCTCAGCTTTTGCTTGTCTGAGAAGCTTTTGATTTCTCCTTCATATTTAAATGAATCCTTGCTGGGTACAATTATCTGGGCTGTAGGTTATTTTCTTTCATCACTTTAAGTATGTCTTGCCATTCCCTCCTGGCTTGAAGAGTTTCTATAGAAAGATCAGCTGTTATCCTTATGGGAATTCCCTTGTGTGTTATTTGTTGTTTTTCCCTTGCTGCTTTTAATATTTGTTCTTTGTGGTTGATCTTTGTTAATTTGATTAATATGTGTCTTGGGGTGTTTCACCTTGGGTTTATCCTGTTTGGGACTCTCTGGGATTCTTGGACTTGGGTGATTATTTCCTTCCCCATTTTAGGGAAATTTTCAACTATTATCACTTCAACTATTTTCTCATGGTCTTTCTTTTTGTCTTCTTCTGGGACCCCTATGATTCGAATGTTGTAGCATTTAATATTGTCCTGGAGGTCTCTGAGATTGTCCTCTTTTCTTTTAATTCATTTCTCTTTTTTCCTCTCTGATTCATTTATTTCTACCATTCTATCTTCTAATCCACTAATCCTATCTTCTGCCTCTGTTATTCTACTATTTGTTGCCTCCAGAGTGTTTTTAATTTCATTTATTGCATTATTCATTATATATTGACTCTCTTTTATTTCTTCTAGGTCCTTGTTAAACCTTTCTTGCATCTTCTCAATCTTTGTCTCCAGGCTATTTATCTGTGATTCCATTTTGATTTCAAGATTTTGGATCAATTTCACTATCATTATTCGGAATTCTTTATCAGGTAGATTCCCTATCTCTTCCTCTTTTGTTTGGTTTGGTGGGCATTTATCCTGTTCCTTTATCTGCTGGGTATTCCTCTGTCTCTTCATCTTGTTTAAATTGCTGAGTTTGGGGTGTCCTTTCTGTATTCTGGCACTTTGTGGAGTTCTCTTTATTGTGGCATTTCCTTACTCTGTGTGGGTTTGTACTGGTGGCTTGTCAAGGTTTCTTGGTTAGGGAAGCTTGTGTCGGTGTTCTGGTGGGTGGAGCTGTATTTCTTCTCTCTGGAGTGCAATGAAATGTCCAGTAATGAATTATGGGATGTCTATGGTTTTGGGGTGACTTTGGGCTGCCTGTATCTTGGAGCTCAGGGCTGTGTTCCTTGCTGCTGGAGAATTTGCTTGGTATGTCTTGCCCTGAAACTTGTTTCACCCAGAGAGGTTTACAGTGTTATATGGAGAAGACAAGAGTGAGGAAGGAGTTAGAGGTGACCCGAATGAGATGAGGTGGAATCAACAGAGGAGAGAGTGGGCTATTCAGTAATCTCTTCCTTATGTGCACTCCACAACTGGACCGCTCAGAGTTGTTCACAAAGTTATACAGAGAAGAGAAGAAGGAGGAAGGTGGCCGAGGTGGCCAGGAGGATAAATGGGGGCAATGAAAAGCAGGGAGACAGATCCAGCCAGTAATCAGTTCCCTAAGTGTTCTCCACCGTCTGGAACACACAGAAATTCACAGAGTTGGGTAGAGTAGAGAGGGGTTAGGGAGGAGACACAGGCGACCTGGTGAAGAAAAAGGAGAGTCCAAAGGGAGAGAGAGCAGTTAAGCCAGTAATCTCGTTCCCTAGTGTTTTCTCAGCTATTTTTAAGGTCTTCTCAGACAACCATTTTGTCTTTTTGCATTTAGCTTTCTTCAGAATAGTTATGATCACTGTCTCCTGTACAATGTCATGAACCTATGACCATAGTTCTTCAGCCACTCTATCAGATCTAATTCCTTGAATCTATCACTTCCACTCTATAATCTTAAGGAATTTGATTTAGGTCATACCTGAATGCTCTAGTAGTTTGCCTTACTTTCTTCAGTTTAAGTCTAAATTTGTCAATAAGGAGTTCATGATCTGAGCCACAGTCAGCTCCTGGTCTTGTGTTTACTGACTGTATAGATCTTCTCCATCTTTGGCTGCAAAGAATATAGTCAATCTGGTTTTGATATTGAACATCTGGTGATGTCCATGTGTAGAGTCATCTCTTGTGTTGTTGGAAGTGTGTGTTTGCTATCACCAGTACATTCTCTTGGAAAAACTCTGTTGCCTTTGCCCTGCTTCATGTACTCTGAGTCCAGACTTGCCTGTACGCCAGGTATCTCTTGACTTCCTACTTTTGAATTCTAGTCTCCCGTGATGAAAAGGACATTCTTTTTTGGTGTTAGTTCAAGCTTGAAATCCATGACAATTTTAGTTTTCCAATCTGTAATGCTGCATTAACACACGACAACAATATTATCTTCTTTCTCAACTCTTTGAATTGATAACTTGTCCAATACTCAGCTTTATCCTAAGTGTACTCTTTACAAAACCCAGAACTATCTATCGTTTGTTTCAATTTACTTTTTTCAGGTGTGACGCTTCCGAAATTGTCTCTCATCCACCATGACCTATTTTTGACTGTAGCTATAAGGATTACTTTAAAGACTGTCCTTAGCAATAATTTACTGAGAATGTTCTATGTACCAAACACCATGCTAGATACTGAAAATATAGGGCAAACATGACCCACACAGTTCCTGAGCAATAATTTAGAGAAAGATACTGATAAATTCCCAGGAAAGTGTACTGTTGTCAAGAATTGCACCTGATATAGATGATACAGGGAATAGAAACATATAGAAAAGGTATTTATCTAAACCACTGAGAAGGTGGTTGAAGAAATCTTGGCAGTTATGAAAGCTACCTAGTGGAAATGACTTCTAAGTGAGGCTTGAAGTATGAATAGTAATTAGCCAGATGGAATAAGTCATAAAAAATACATATACACAGGAAATAATATGCCTGAATGTCTGGAAGTAATAGAAAACATGAGATGTTAGAGGAACTGAATATAATTTTATGTACTATAGCATTGCATGGGTGTTTATGTGTGTGCATGTATAAAGCCTACCCAGGGAAATACAAAGATAAATGGAGACCAAATCAAATATTTGTTTATAAAAATCATCTTGACATTGAAGCAAAATGTCTGATTGATCACTTTATGGTACACTTCCAAATCTTTCTTCCTGAAAACGTAGCTACCACATTGAGTCTTGTTCCTTAATACCAGGATTCTAAGAGAGCCCTGTTCTCACTTTCTACAGAAGGGAAAGCTTGAAAAAGTGAGCACTGTAATGTTCATGTAAAAAGAAAGTAAAGCAGAAAATTGACAAGTACCCTCTGTTAACATATTATCTGCTCCCTGTGTATTACTAACATGATTTCTCTAAGCAGCAGATATTAAGGAATAAAAAATGTTTTTTCAGGGTTTACTATCAAGTCAAATCATAGATTTAATTTCCAATCAGTTTAAGAATGTTCTGCTTAGCAAAATTAATTCTAGCAAAACATATATTATTAGAATAATATATTAGAAATCATATATAAGGCATCTGTTGTTGACTTATTTATTAGAAAATCACCTTCATTTACTATTACACTGTGAGTTGCGTTATAGAACTAAATAAATGTTTAGACATTCTCTTCTGGGCCTCCTTTATAAACTGTTGTCTGAATGAGCCTTGTTTTTGGTGGGAACAGTCAGTCTTATCTGTTTGGATCTACTTCTTTCTAAGATGACTACTCATTTTGAATTGACATATTCAAATGAATAAATTTTCTTCTCTCCACAATCCTGAGTCACATTTTAAAAATTTTTCATTGATTTCTAACATTCAGGAAAATGGTGGAAATTAATAGGTCAAATTATTTTAAGTGTTTGTTTTGAGTTACTGCTGTTTTTTGAGAACAATAGACTACTTAGTAAAATTCTTAAAAAGGTATCACTGCTTTTCAAGGAGCAGTGTAACTATTCAATTCTATAATTTACCGTAGAAGCATACATTGTTGGTTAAGTAAAGTTTACATATAGTATCTAATTAGTCCCCCAGACAAATTCAAGGTATGGATTTTACTGATATAAATTTATTTCACTTAACTCTACGTGATTGTTAGGGTCTTAAATATTAGTTATTCCATTTTTAAACACTGTGTTGAAGTAGTGTTGAAGTAATATTGGTGGCTAAAATGAAAGATTTTTTTTTTGATTTTTCAAAATTTTTAGCTTCTGAAATACAGAAATACGTAGAGAATATTTAAAAAATCCAAACCCTGTCGAAGCCCATCAGCTAATGCACCCCTCCTGAAAAACATTAATAATTCATGGCCAATGAAGACCTAACTTTTGTAGTTGGCCTCCCTCCTCTGATTCTTTATTTCTTATAATCTCTTCATTGCAGTAGCTTTTACTCAGAAGGGGAAAAAAAAAAAAAATCTGTTCTCTAAGACAGTGCTCAGTATTTTAAGTCTTTTCCCTGAAGATTTACAAATACCCATGGTTTTAGAAAGAGATCAGAGATCACTTCCCAAAGCACTCACCAGACCAATAATTTAAGTAAAACACTTTCTTCCTCTATAATGGCTGGGAGGCAGTGCTCTGTGTTAGGAAAGCACTAGGCTAGTTGTCAAGGGACAAGAGATCTTATTTCAGGTCAAAAATAATAGAGTTTGCTTCTTTGCCTCAATACTTTTTTCTGTCTTTATCCTCATGGGTTTTATTGGTGGAGAAGAATATTTCTAGCTGGTCAAAACAGATTCAAAAAGTTTAGTAGGAATATCTGCAAGTATTATAGTTTCCATATAGGTAAATTTGAACAAATAGATGCTGAGAGTTTTAATCTTGTCTGGATTAATTTTTAAGTGTTCAGGATAACTGTTTCCTACTGCTCTGAGGCATTCATTACAGGGTCAGCTTTTCTAGTCTAAATCACCCATAGACATATGAGGGATGTGGTTGACAATTGAACTAAGTACTTTTATTTGTAAATGTTTAAAATATATACTTTTTAAGTTAAAGAAGAAATTTACTGAAGAGACATTTTAAAAATCACTCAAATGATGGTTGAGGGGCAAGATCATAAAATGGACAAAAGTACAGAAACACAAAAGTCTTGTCACAAAACCAGTCCAGTGAGGAAACCTGTGTGACTAAGAGACACTAAAAGTTCAAACTGTACAACTGTCACTACTTTCCCTAGAAAATGGATGTTGCGGCCACCACTGCTTCATCTTCCTCAATCCACTCTTTCTACTTATCTCATCACTAGCTCCCAATTTGGAGTCCTGGTCAGATACAGGTGAGTATCAGAGTCTCAGTGATGCTTGAAGGGCTTCTGCTGAAATTATGATGCCTAAAAACCATGAAGTGATGTGTTTCTCTCTATAAAGCAGCAGTCCTGTTTCCATGATTATCATCTGAAAATACATTTTGTCTTTAATTTTGTCTTAACTCCAAATTGGGAGTGAGTGATGAGATAAGTAGAAAGAATGGATTGAGGAAGATGAAGCAGTGGTGACCACAACATCCATTTTCTAGGGAATGTAGTGACCGTTGTACAGTCTGAACTTTTTGTCTCTCTTAGTCACACAGGTTTCCTCACTGGACTGGTTTTGTGACAATTTTGTCTTTAATTTTGAGCTGCTAGTGACACATTAGGGCCAAACTACAAAGATATTGAAATGAAATAGTTTGTAAGTTACTGAACAGCATTTACATTATAGGCTGGTATATAATTTATATAACTAATATCCCAAAACATGTAAGTTTTATATAGAAATTTGTTATATAATGTACAATAGGAATGATACATATTTTTATCTCAATAAACATAATAATTCCATGAGCTGAAACATTCTTAGAAAATAGCATTTTTTCTTTTTCCATGTTGAATAGGTAAGAATGTTATTTTGTCTTGTTCTCTTATCAATATCGGCCTTAATAATAAGCCATTTTAATATATTCTAGGGTTAAATATAAAAAGAGATGTATTACTATATAATTCTAACATTCACTTATATAGTGAAATACCTAAGTATTTTCTTTAAAGTTAAAAAAAAAGAAATATTTGACAAAAGGCAAAATCTGAGCTTAACTCAAATTAACAAGATGAGCAGATGCAGAAATAAAACCACAGTAATAGAAAAAAAAACTGATATTTTAAGAAATATTCGAGTTTAATGTCACATTAAATTTTGGCAAGATACAACTAGGAATTTTAAAAAAGTAAAATAAATTATTGGTATATAAAAGTGGTATTATTTTTTCTGTATTCAAAATTGCAATATCATAATTCATCTCTTATTTAACATTGACTAAGCTGAGAAAAAGGAAAATATCCTCCAATTTCAACAGAATACATGTCTTTGAGCTGGGCTTTGACAGACTGGATTCTATTTGTGTGTCAGAAATGATTTTATTTTGTGACCTTGAACAAGCTGCTTAGGTTCACTGTCTCATAATTTTCCATAAGCATAATGAGTTCAGTATTACTTATTCCTCCATTCTGAAGATTGATTGAAGTGCTCTTTCAAAAAAAATGATGTATACTAATCTCATTAGTGTTATTTTTAATATTTCATGTCTTCTTCCTAGGATACTTGTGTGAAAATACTTCCACAAGGCTTTCAAAGAAAGATCTACACTAATATCTGTGGTTATCATAAATGATAAGAATTGACTTTCACCTTGGAACTCATGTAATAAATAGTACAATCAATCACAAATGGTCTATACAGAAATTTTGCTCATTAAATTAAACAGTTCATTTCCCAAATTTTATGCTTCATAGAAATTGCTTTTCTGCCTAATCAATCCTGTTATCAACTGAGCAATTGTCTTACCCACGGATATTCTAGATGTTGATCTGTCATGAGCTTTAGGTTTCCTTCTGTAGATTAAATATTGTAGTTAAAAAAATCTATATTTCCACAATCATGTTTCTTTATAAGGAATCATTAACAGAAATGACTTGTCCACATAATTGTTTGGAGAACTTTCAATAAAGCAACTTATTTAATGTTATTTTCCTTTATAAAAGAATAAAATATTGCCTCATTAATATAGTATCAGTCTTAGAATATATTTTTAACATTAAACATTTTGAAATATATGGCCTGTAGAAAGGGTGAGGCCAAAAGTTATCAACATTGAATTTTGATGTTGGCAATGGGGACACCTTTAAGCTCACTGATTATTACTTAAATTTATATGAAACATTAATAGGTTAACAACGTTTACTTTTTCAGGACTCTTGACAATATTTACATACAAATTGGTCTAACTTGTTCTAGGTGGGAAAATGTTTCCTTTAAAATTCTTTTAGAATTTGAAGATTTCTTTACTTGTTAGATAAAGTTTTAAGTGAAATTCAGTTCTATTCTTGAATTCTGTATATCATAAATGGTATTTAATGACACTCATTTAATTATTTTTGGGGGGAGAAGCTATTACTCAGTTTATTTCACTTATGTGTAACACATGATCAGAGAATAGATAAATGATAATTGTTTCAGTGGAGAATGATGGATATATTTATAGGTTTGCTTACAATTTACATGTTCTAGAGTCACAAAGAACCAACTTTCTTTCTTTACAATTTACCTCTATTATTGTAATATTTTAACATTCCCAGCATGGCTGAAAATTAGCATATTAAAGCAGGAGAAAAATAAATCATATATCTTTTTTAAAAAATTAAAAATATCCACAATAGAATAAATTATCAATCACCACCCCTCTCAAATTTTAGATACTTCTATTTCATGAGCAACTACTGTATCCTAGACATTTTATTAAAAGATCATTTTATTTAATCCTCAAAACAGCCAAGTATATTGTACAAAGAGCTTGTTTTGTTTGTTTGAGAAGAAGGAGGGAATTTGGCTAAATCACAAGTCACATGGCAAATAAGCGGCATAGATCAAATTAAACCTCAGAGCCATTTTACTCCAAACTCAAGGCTACTTTCAATTCCCTCTATTATTGGAGATTGGTAATCTCTGCAATTTTATCACGTCATTTGTCTTTTAAAATCAGGAGAAACACAAGAGAGGATAACTAAAAGAGAGCAAAGGAGTATAGGTAAACCTAAACCGGATTATAAAAACTTGCATGTTAATCTTAACACATTGACTAGGACCTTAGGGCTGAACTGAACTGAAAGTCTGACCAGCATGTACAGTCCAAAAGTCTAGAGGCTTTGCACTTCAATGACTGCCAATGTGCATCCAGATAAACAACAGGGTAAAGAAAAGTGAGCAGTGTGTCCTGAATTTAGAGATGAGGGAAAATTACCCAGTGAACTACCTAGCAACTCCTATCTCATTTCCTATACAAATAACATTAAAATGAACAGTAAGAGAAACCTCATGTATATGTGTGAAAAATAAGAAATATCATATTGGTTCAAAGCATGGTCATTGGAGATACAAGTTACTGGAACACTAATTGAATCTGATTGTGTCACAGTATTTACTCTTCCACAAAATGAGGATAAAAACAAAACAAAACAAAACAAAAATGAAGTGGCAAGTACTAAATTAATTGTAGTTTATTATTTTTTTTTGTCTTTTTGTCTTAATGCTCCTAACTTCTCCTTATGAGTTAAAAGCAAGTGACAAGTACAGTCCAAAATTATGTGTAAGGAATGAGTGGGAAGGATATAGGTGACTAGGTGATGGTAAAAGTGTTTATGGATATATTTTTGCTAAATAACAATCATGGTTTGCACCAGCAGAAAAGAGAAATCCTTCTTATTTCTAGACTTCCAACAATAATAATATTTATGGCAGAGCTGTTGGGAGTTAAATGAGTAATGTACAGTGTTGAACAATATTAATATTACCATTTTAATCATCATATTATTAACATTAAGACATATATATAGGGTTGCTAATATTAATAAATCTCTTAGCATAGTGCCAGATAATAATTATATTAAAAATAAGTTACTTCTGACATATGTACACAGTCAGACTAACAGTGTCTTAACACACACCAGTTCCTCTGTGTTTAACTTTTTCATGTCTTCAAATCAGTAGACTGTTATTGATTGGTTTTAAAACTTACCCAATATTTCATGAAGCACTATCTGATAATTATGCTATGAGAGTAAAATAAGGAAAATGTTTATCTAACATTTAGCAAAGTGGCCCCAAAGTCTCCAAATTGGAAACATTTAGTTTATATGGATATAAAAGTATATTTTTAACTCTACACTTGAAAGTGAAATTGAACTTTTCCTTTTCAAATGGTGCTAGCATTAGTATTAGCTTCCAAAGTTCAAACTGACCAGGTGCTTGTTCTCAGTTGTAGCTGCCAGGCTGGGTCTCTGTTGCCTTCTTGAACATTTCTTCCCTGAAAATCCTCTGAGAAGAGTAAGAGATCATGATACTGCAACATAGATAGCTTCAACTCTGGCAAGATTTATTTCCCAAATCTCAGTGAAATAGCATTACTAAAAACTTCATTTTAAAACACTCCATATAAACCCCTGAAGAGTGAGTTTTAAACAGGAGCACAAAAATAAACAAATGGGGCCTAAATTAAACTTAAAGCCTTTTGCATTTCAAAGGAAACCAAAAATAAAATGAAAGACATACTAAATGGGAGAAAATAATTACAAATGATATGACTGATAATGTGTTAATACTCCAAACACATAAATAACTCATACAACTAAATATCAAAAAACAAGCTGATTAAAAGTGGGGCAGATGGCCTGAATAGACATTTTCCCAAAGAAGACATACAGATGACTAACAAACAAGTGAAAAAATGCCCCAACATTATTAATCACCAGAAATGCAAATCAGAACCACAATGAGATATCACCTCATACTTGTCAGAATAGCTATCATCAAAATATCTAGGACTTTTCTGGTGGTCCAGTGGTTAAGAATCTTCCTGCTAATGCCAGGGACATGAGTTCGATCCCTGGCCCAGGAAGATCCCACATGCTGCTGAGCAATTAATCCCAGGGACCACAACTACTAAGAGCCTATGAACCACAACTCTAGGGTCCACACACCCTAGAGCCTGTGATCAGTATCAAGAGAAGCCAGCGCAATGAAAAGCCTGCGTACTGCAACTAGAGAAATCCCATGTGCAGCAACAAAGACCCACTGCACCCCAAAATAAATAAATGAATAAATCTTTTTTTTTTTAAAAGTCTGTAAATAAGAAATGTTGGAGAGGATGTGAAGAAAAGGGAACTCTTGTACAGTGTCGGTAGGAATGTAAAGGTGCAGCCACTATGGAAAACACCATGAAGGTTACTCCAAAATTTAAAAATAGGATTATCATGTGATCCAGCAACTCTATTCCTGGGTATATAAAAAAAAAATCACTAATTTGAAAAGATGCATGCACACCAATGATCACAGCAGCAGTATTTGCAATAGCTAAGATATTGAAGCAACTCAGGTGTCCACCAACAGATAAATGGATAAAGAAGATGTGATACATATAATGGAAACTTATTCAGCAACCAAAAAGAATGAAATTCTGACATTTGCAACAACACAGATAGACCTAGAGAGTATTATGCTTAGTGAAATAAATCAAAGTAAGACAAATATTGTATGTTATCACTTATATGTGGAATCTAAAAAATACAAAACAAATGGATGTATATCAAAATAGAAAAAGACTCACAGATGTAGAAAACAAACTAGTGGATACCAGTGGGGAAAGGGAGGGGCAAGTTAGGGGTATAGGATTAAGAGATACAAACTAACACGTATAAAATAGATAGGCAACAAGTGCAGCACAGGTACTGTACAGCAACAAGTAAAACAGTGCAGCACCATTATTTTGTACTAACATCAAATGGAGTATAATCTACAAAATATTGAATCCCTATGCCATAAACCTGAGACTATTAAGATATTGTCCATCAGTTCAGTTCAGTCACTCAGTTGTGTCCGACTCTTTGCGACCCCATGAATCGCAGCACACCAGGCCTCCCTGTCCATCACCAACTCCCAGAGTTCACTCAGACTCACGTCCATTGAGTCAGTGATGCCATCCAGCCATCTCATCCTCTGTGATCCCCTTCTCCTCCTGCCCCCAATCCCTCCCAGCATCAGAGTCTTTTCCAATGAGTCAACTCTTCACATCAGGTGGCCGAAGTACTGGAGTTTCAGCTTTAGCATCATTCCTTCCAAAGAAATCCCAGGGCTGATCTCCTTCAGAATGGACTGGTTGGATCTCCTTGCAGTCCAAGGGACTCTCAAGAGTCTCCTCCAACACCACAGTTCAAAAGCATCAATTCTTCGGCGCTCAGCCTTCTTCACAGTCCAACTCTCACATCCATATATGACCACAGGAAAAACCATAACCTTGACTAGACGGACCTTTGTTGGCAAAGTAATGTCTCTGCTTTTGAATATGCTATCTAGGTATACTTAAATAAATAAGGAGGATGGGAGTAAGTTTAAAGTACACCAACTACAACCTCCATAGGAACTATAGAGGTTTACTGTCTGAATCTTCCTTCAAGAAGGGAAGTGCAGTCAGTTATTAGTTTCCAACTATAGTGCCTTCAACCCACTCCAGTGTTCTTGCCTTGAGAATCCCAGCAACAGGGGAGCCTGGTGGGCTGCCATCTACGGAGTCGCACAGAGTTGGACACGACTGAAGCGACTTAGCAGCAGCATAGTGCCTTCAAGATCCTCTTCAGTTTGAGTTGAGGTTACACCATCCAGAGGCAGCCCCAGTCAACACCTGAGAAAAACAGGGATCCTTCATGGGAAACTTTTACTTGGGAATTCCCCGTTGGGTTGGCCAACACTTCCTCAGATCTGCATCATGATCCAGTTTATAGTCTGAAGCTCTCCCTGCTCAATTCTGCTTCTTCTAACATTCCCTCTCAGATCTGCATCAAAGTCTGGAGGCTTTCTCTGCTTAGCTCAGCTTCTTCCCCCTTTTACATTTTTCCCCTGCAATGATTTACAGTAAGTCACTTGTATTCCAAGTTCCTTCTCAAAGTCTGCTTCTGAGAGGACCAGTCAACATACCTTCTCTGTCCAGTCATTATTCCAAGGGTTTAACACTCAGTTCTTATCCCCACACTCAAAGGCAATGCTGTTTTGACCCCATTTATTACAGGGGCAGCAAAGAGTCGGACACAACTGAGAGACTGATCTGATCTGATCTGATCTGATTGCAGGGGCTTCCCTGTAATTTATTAAAGGGGCTTCCCTGGTGGCTCAAACAGTAGAGTCTGTCTGGAGATTGAAGGAGACCCAGGTTTGATCCCTGGGTCAGGAAGATCCCTGGAGAAGGAACTAGCAACCCACTTTAGTGTTCTTGCCTGGAAAATCCCATGGGTTGAGGAGCCTGGCAGGCTACAGTCCATGGGGTCGCAAACAGTCAGACACAACTGAGTGACTTCCCTTTCACCTATTACTAAGGTGTTCTTCTGCTCACTGTTCTCCAGGCAAGCAAGCCCCCTTGGCTTTTCTTCAAACAATCAAAGACATTCCTGCTGCAGAACTTCACCTTCCCCTGATTGGAAAGCTCTTATGTTCTTAGCTAAGATTTGCGTCATATGGTGCCTTGTTATCATTCAGATCTCTGATCAAATATCACATTCTTTAGTTTTGTCTGGATCATTTTTTTAAAAACATACTCCTTCACTCCATCATCAATAAATTTATTACTTTCATCTTTATAACATTATTAGCATTTAAAATATTATTACTAACATGTTTGTTTATTGAATGTCTTGCTCCCACGAGATTAGTCTTTGCCTCTTTTGTCTACCACTGCCTCTCTAGAGTTTTGGAGAATGGTTGACAGAAGCAAGTTAGGTCAGTCATATTTACTAATGTAATAATTAAATCAATCATTTTCAGTTTTGAGACTTAATTTCAATAATAACAACAAAAGCTATGTGTCTTAGAGAAGCTGTATAATGTCTCTAAGGTGAGGTGGTTTTTCTATTTACTAAGAACAATTATAACTACCTCACAGCAATTTATAAGCATTACATAAAATAAAATGAAACTGAAATATATCTGATGCTCAGTAGGCCCTCAAAGTAGGGAAAACCACTAGCCCATTCAGGCATGCTGTAATTCAAATCTTTATGTTTATACAGTGGAAGTGGCAAATATAGATTCAAGGGATTAGATCTGATAGACAGAGTGCCTGAAGAACTATGGATGCAGGTTGTAACATTACATAATTCAGTGACTAAAACCATCCCCCCAAAAAGAAATGCAAGAAGACAAAATGGTATTCTGAGAGGGCCTCCCAAATAGCTGGGAAAAGAAGAGAAGTGAAAAGCAAAGGAAAAAGGGAAAGAATGCAGAGTTTCAAGGAATAACAAGGAGAGATAAGAAAGCCTTCTTAAGTAAACAAAGCAAAGAAATAGAGGAAAACAATAGAATGGGGAAGACTAGAGATCACTTCAAGAAAATTAGAGACACCAAGAGAATATTTCTTGCAAAGATGAGTACAAGAAAGGGCAGAAAACAAAAGGACCTAACACAAGCAGAAGAGATTAAGAAGAGGTGGCATGAATACACGGAACTGTACAAAAAAGGTATTAATGACCCAGATAACCATGATGGTATGGTCACTCATCTAGAACCAGACATCCTGGAGTGTGAAGTCAAGTGGGGCTTAGGAAGCATCACTACAAACAAAGCTAGTGGAGGTGATGGAATTCAGGCGGAGCTATTTCAATTCCTAAAAGATGATCCTACTAAAGTGCTGCACTCCATATGCCAGCAAATTAGGAAAACTCAGCAGTGGCCACAGGACTTGAAAAGGCCAGTATTCATTCCAATCTAAAAGAAGGACAATGCCAGAGAATGCTCAAACTACTGTGCAATAGCACTCATTTCACATACCTGAAAGGCAATGCTCAAAATCCTTCAAGCTAGGCTTCAACAGTACATGAACCAACTTTCAGATGTACAAGTTGGGTTTAGAAAAGGCAAAGGAACAAGAGATCAAATTGCCAACATCTGTTGAATCATAGAAAAAGTAAGAGAGTTTCAGAAAAACACTTAATTCTGCTTCATTGACTATGCTAAAGCTTTTGACTGTGTGGATCACAACAAACTGTGGAAAATTCTTCAAGAATGGGAATATCAGATCACCTTACGTGTCTCATGAGAAACCTGTATGCAGGTGAAGAAGCAATAGCTAGAACTAGACAATGGAATAGTTCTAAATTGGGAAAAGAGTAGGTCAAGACATTATATTGTCACACTGCTTATTTAACTCTTATGCAGAGTACATCATGTGAAATGCTGGGATAGATGAAGCATAAGCTGGGATCCAGATTGCTGGGAGCAATATCAACAATCACAGATATGCAGATGACATCACCCTAATGGCTGAAAGTGAAGAGGAACTAAAGAGCCTCTTGATGAATGTGAAAGAGGAGAGTGAAAAAGTTGGCTTAAAACTCAACAGTCAAGAAACTAAGATCATGGCATCAGGTCTTAACAATTTATGGCAAATAGATGGGGAAACAGTGACAGACTTTATTTACTTGGGCTCCAAAATCTCTGCAGATGGTGATTGCAGCCATGAAATTAAAAACACACTCGCTTCTTGGAAGAAAAGCTATGAGAAAGCTAGACAGCATATTAGAAATCAGAGACATCATTTTACTGACAAACGTCAATCTAGTAAAAGCTATGGTTTTTCTAGTAGTCATATAAGGATGTGAGATTTGGACCATAAAGAAGGCCGAGTGCTGAAGAATTGATGCTTTTGAACTGTGGTGCTGGAGAAGACTCTTCAGAGTCCCTTGGACTGCAAGGAGATCCAGCCAGTCCATCCTAAAGGAGATCAGTCCTGGGTGTTCACTGGAAGGACTGATGTTTGAAGCTGAAACTCCAATACTTTGGCCATCTGATTTAAAGAGCTGACTCATTTGAAAAGACCCTGATGCTGGGAAAGATTGAGGGCAAGAGGAGAATGGGACGACAGAGGATGAGATGATTGGATGGCATCACTGACTCAATGGACATGAGTTTGGGTGAACTCTGGGAGTTGGTGATGGACAGGGAGGCTTGGCGTGCTGCAGTTCATGGGGTCACAAAGAAGTCGGACAGGACTGAGCAACTGAACTGAACCGAGCTGAAGGCACAGTGGTGACTAGAGACTATTCACCCACAAAATGGAAAAGGCAGTAGATAGTACAAATGACTGTTGAATTCTGTTAAACTCTAAGTTCATTTCACTTTGAACAGCTAGTGGTCACTAGGCAGAATGGAATTTAAAGTGATGACCTAGAAATCAGGGGTAGTGTATAACCTGATACACGTCTCTTGAGCCTCCCAGTCTGCCAAGAATTTTGAAAAACTCCTTTGATTTTGAAGCCACTATGTCATTAAATATCATTTTGTAAAATGCAGAGAAAAATAATATAGTCTGTGTATATGCTTAAAAATTTAAATGTCACTGTAACTACTAGAGAGAGCAATAGTAATTTAGCAAAATCCGACTGCATTTTTTCAAGTCTGGGGATCAGACAGAGAGAAGTTGAAGAGAGAAAATGATTTATTTGTGTCTTCCCTAAAATTAGAATTTTCCTCTTCCCATATCATATTCTGATCCTTCTACCATTCTACTTTACAATGCATATCATCATGCTTTATTACCCATTTAACACATAAGTAATTGTACGATGATGATAATGATACTGTGGCTTTCCCTCTCTTTTCTCAGGGAGCTCTGCAGATAAATTATAAGCGATCGATTCCTGTTGAAGTGAATAGATGGCCTAGTTTTGCTGCAATATTCAAGTTCTTTTCCCTTGCAGTCAATTCCCAGTGTCCCAGTGATTTATCTACCTTTGCTAAATTTCGTGTTCATGTTCTTTTTACCAGTGGCATGGAATTTTAATTAGCTTTTGATAAAATGTATTAAGGTACTTTCTAAACTAGGAATGGAGAAAACTTACATTTTTTTTACCTCTACATGTTAAGATTTCTGCAAACTAGTAAAAGCTAAAAGGCATTAATAGTTTGTGCATTTTAAACTAAAGATATATTGGGCTCAATGTGTGACAGTCCCTTGGTTATATCCTGTAAAATCCTAAGTTCCATTAGGTTTCTCAGTGTAATCTGAATGTCTGTTTATCATTATTTTTGCCATTTTATTTAAAAATAATTTGAAAGAGAAAATTTTGCAAAACATTGTAAGAAATAACTGAATATTTTCTGCCAATGTATTAATTTTTAACACTTTCCCACACTTTCTTTATAATCCTCTTTATAAAATCATACAGTAGCTTTATAAACCCATACTTCACATGCATTTCCTAAAACCAAAGTTGTTCAATTACATATACAGCAATGTCTTATATTTTCTTTAGTGTCTTTAAAAATACAACTAGTAATTTTTTAAACATTTTTTGTGAACCATTTGTAAAGTCTTTATCTAATTTGTTACAATATTTTTTCTTTATTTTTTGGCCATAGGTTATGGGATCTTAGCTCCCTGACCAGGGATCAATTGAACCTAGATCCCCTGCATTGGAAGGTGAAGTCTTAACCACTGGACCTCCAGGGAAGTCCCACAACTAGTAATTTTATAGAATATTCATAAACTTTCATTTTGCTGATGTTTCTCTATGAGTAGATTCAAGTTGTGCATTTGGGGCTTGAACACTATGTAAATAATGTATCTTTTTCAGAGTCTCACATCTGGTAACATATAATCTTTATCTCTTATTCAAGATGTTAATTTTGATTGCTTCGTGTATTAATTATCTATTGTTGTAGAACAATGCATGCATGCTGAGTTGCTTCAGTGCAACCTTATGGACTGTAGCCTGCCAGGCTCCTCTGTCCATGGGATTCTCCAGGCAAGAATATTGGAGTGGGCTGCCATGGCTTGCTCCAGGGGATCTTCCTGACCCAGAGATTGAACCCACATCTCTTACATCTCCTGCATTGGCAGGCAATTTCTTTACCACTAGTGCCACCTGGGAAGTCCCATTGTAGAACAGTAGAGCCATAAAATTAACATCTTAAAGTACACGCATTTATGGTATGACAGTTACATTGGATCTGCAGTTTGGACTCAACAGGGTCTTCTGCTTCAGAATCGTTGCCATAATTAAGATGTCAATTGAAGCTGTAATATCATTTCAGGGATCAACTGCAAAAGGATCTTCATCAAATCTCACCTGGTTATTAGCAGAATTCAGAACCTTGCAGGGCACAGGATGAGGGCCTCAATTTCTTGCTGGCTATTAGTCTGAGGCTTCCTTCAGTTCCAGAGAGCTCTCAGTTCAGTTCAGTTCAGTCGCTCAGTCATGTCCGACTCTTTGCGACCCCATGAATCACAGCACGCCAGGCCTCCCTGTCCATCACCAACTCCCTGAGTTCACCCAGACTCACGTCTATTGAGTCAGTGATGCCATCCAGCCATCTCATCCTCTGTCGTCCCCTTCTCCTCCTGCTCCCAATCCCTCCCAGCATCAGAGTCTTTTCCAATGAGTCAACTCTTCGCATGAGGTGGCCAAAGTACTGGAGTTTCAGCTTTAGCATCATTCCTTCCAAAGAAATCCCAGGGCTGATCTCCTTCAGAATGGACTGGTTGGATCTCCTTGCAGTCCAAGGGACTCTCAAGAGTCTTCTCCAACACCACAGTTCAAAAGCATCAATTCTTTGGTGCTCAGCCTTCTTCACAGTCCAACTCTCACATCCATACATGACCACAGGAAAAACCATAGCCTTGACTAGACGGACCTTTGTTGGTAAAGAAATGTCTCTGCTTTTGAATATGCTATCTAGGTTGGTTATAATTTTCCTTCCAAGGAGTAAGCGTCTTTTAATTTCATGGCTGCAGTCACCATCTGCAGTGATTTTGGAGCCCTCAAAAATAAAGTCTGACACTGTTTCCACTGTTTACCCATCTATTTCCCATGAAGTGATGAGACCAGATGCCATGATCCTAGTTTTCTGAATGTTGAGCTTTAAGCCAACTTTTTCACTCTCCACTTTCACTTTCATCAAGAGGCTTTTTAGTTCCTCTTCACTTTCTGCCATAAGGGTGGTGTCATCTGCCTATCTGAGGTTATTGATATTTCTCCCAGCAATCTT
>NW_011494755.1:2029-9711 GCF_000754665.1 Bison bison bison | reverse complement strand
GGTTATAATTTTCCTTCCAAGGAGTAAGCGTCTTTTAATTTCATGGCTGCAGTCACCATCTGCAGTGATTTTGGAGCCCTCAAAAATAAAGTCTGACACTGTTTCCACTGTTTACCCATCTATTTCCCATGAAGTGATGAGACCAGATGCCATGATCCTAGTTTTCTGAATGTTGAGCTTTAAGCCAACTTTTTCACTCTCCACTTTCACTTTCATCAAGAGGCTTTTTAGTTCCTCTTCACTTTCTGCCATAAGGGTGGTGTCATCTGCCTATCTGAGGTTATTGATATTTCTCCCAGCAATCTTGATTCCAGCTTGTGTTTCTTCCAGCCCAGCATTTCTCATGATGTACTCTGCATATAAGTTAAATAAGCAGGGTGACAGTATACAGGCAGTTTATAGAAGCATCTTAATCAAAGTCAGCAAGGGAAAGACTTTACTAGCAAGATGAATTATAGCCTTATCTAAGTTTCTCTTATAGGTGATATCCCATAATTGTTGTGTTCTATTGATTTGAATAGCAGTTTCTGCACACACCCTAACAAATAGGTTTAGACACATCATGACTACCAGGAGAAGAGTATAATGGGTAGCCATTTAAGAATCTGTTCAATACTGTAAGATTTGCTGTGGTATTTTTTGATTCCTTCACCACTTAAGCATTTTTCCTTTTGTCATTAATGAATTTATGGGATGGGCTATCAGAGACTGTATAAATAACACATTCTACATCAATTCCTCCCATCTATGGTTTTAGTCAAATAAAGAGTCTGAAATGCAGTACTTGATGCAATCTCAAAAAGGTCAGAATGATCTCTGTTCATTTCCAAGGCAAACCATTCAATATCACAGTAATCCAAGCCTATGTGCCAACCAGTAATGCCGAAGAAGCTGAAGCTGAACAGTGCTACAAAGAACAATAAGATGTTCAAGAACTAACATCCAAAAAAAAAAAAAATTTCCTTTTCATCATAGGGGATTGGAATGCAAAAGTAGGAATTCAAGAGACACCTGGAGTAACAGGCAAATTGGGCCTTGGAGTACAAAATGAAGCAGGGAAAATGCTAGCAAGAGTTTTGCCAAAAGAACACACTGGTCGTAGCAAACACCTATCTCCCAACAACACAAGAGAACACTTTACACATGGACATCACCAGATGGTCAATACCAAAATCAGATTTATTATATTCTTTGTAGCCAAAGATGAAGAAACTCTATACAGTCAGCAAAACAAGATGGGGAGCTGACTGTGGCTCAGATCATGAACTCCTTATTGCAAATTTCAGACTTAAATTGAAGAAAGTAGGGAAAACCACTAGACCATTCAGTTATTACCTAAATCAAATCCCTTACGACAATATAGTGGAAGTGACAAATAGATTCAAGGGATTAGATCTGATAGACAGAGTGCCTGAAGAACTATGGACTGAGCTTTGTGACATTGTACAGGAAACAGTGATCAAGATCATCCCCAAGAAAAAGAAATGCAAAAAGGCAAAATGGTTGTGTGAAGAGGCCTTACAAATAGCTGAGAAAAGAACAGAAGCTAAAGGCCATGGAGAAAAGGAAAGATAGAAGCATCTGAACTCAGAGTTCCAAAGAATAGCAAGGAGAAATAAGAAAGTCTTCCTCAGTGATCAATGCAAAGAAATAGAAGAAAACAATAGAATGGGAAAGACTAGAGATCTCTTCAAGAAAATTAGAGATACCAAGGGAACATTTCATGCAAAGATGGCACAATAAAGGACAGAAATTGTAAGGACATAACAGAAGCAGAAGATATTAAGAAGTGGCAAGAATACACAGAAGAACTGTACAAAAAAGATCTTCATGACCCAGATAACCACGATGGTGTGATTACTGGACTAGAAACAGGGATCCTGGAATGCAAAGTCAAGTGGGCCTTAGGAGGCATCACTACAAACAAAGCTAGGGGAGGTGATGGAATTCCAGTTGAGCTATTTCAAATCCTAAAAGATGATGTTGAGAAAGTGCTACACTCAATATGGCAGCAAATTTGGAAAACTCAGCAGTGGCCACAGGACTGGAAAAGTCAGTTTTCATTCCAATCCCCAAAAAGGCAATGCCAAGAATGTTCAAACTACCTTACAATTGCACTCATCTCACATGTTATCAAAGTGATGCTCAAAATTCTCCAAGCCAGGTTTCAACAGTATGTGAATGATGAACTTCCAGATGTTCAAGTTGGATTTAGAAAAGGCAGAGGAACCAGAGATCAAATTGCCAACATCTGCTGGATCATCAAGAAAGCAGGAGAGTTCCAGAAAAGCATCTGCTTCTACATTATTGACATGCCAAAGCCTTTGACTATGTGGATCAAAATAAACTGCAGAAAATTCTTCAAGCGATGGCAATACCAGACCACCTTACCTGCCATCTGAGAAATCTGTATGCAGGTCAGGAAGCACCAGTTAGAACCAGACATGGAACAACAGACTGGTTCCAAATTGGGAAAGAGGTGTGCACCAAGGCTGTATATTGTCACCTTGCTTATTTAACTTATATGCAGAGTACATCATGTGAAATGCGGGGCTGCATGAAGCACAAGCTGGAAGCAAGATTGCTGGGAGAGATATCAATAACCTCAGATATGCAAATGATGTCACCCCTATGGCAGAAAGTGAAGAACTACAGAGCCTCTTGATGAAAGTGAAAGAGGAGAGTAAAAAAGTTGGCTTAAACCCAACATTCAGAAAACTAAGATCAAGGCATCTGGGCCCATTACTTCGTGGCACATAGACTGGGAAGCAATGGAAACAGTGACAGATTTGGGGGCTCCAAAATCACTGCAGAGGTGACTGCATCCATGAAATGAAAAGACCCTTGCTCCCTGAAAGAAGAGTAGAGACATTACTTTGCTAACAAAGGTTCACTTAATCAAAACTATGGTTTCTCCAGTAGTCATGTATGTATGTGAGAGTTGAACTATAAAAAAGCTGAGCGCCAAAGAATTGATGCTTTTGAACTGGTATTGGAGAATACTCTTGAGTGTTCCTTGGCCTGCAAGGAGATTCAACTTGTCCATCCTAAAGGAAATCAGTCCTGAATATTCACTGGAAGGACTGATTGCTGAAGCTGAAATTCTAGTACTTTGGCCACCTGATGTGAAGAACTGATTCCTAGAAAATACCCTGATGGTGGGAAGGATTGAAGGCAGGAGGAGAAGGGGACAACAGAGGATGAGATGGCTGGATGGCATCACCGACTCAATGAACATGAGTTTGAGCAAGTTCCAGGAATTGGTGATGGACAGGGAAGCCTAGCATCCTTCAGTCCATGGAGTTGCAAATAGTTGGACATTACTGAGTGACTGAACTGACTGATGGTTTCAGTATCCATCAATGTTTTCTTTACCAGAATACAATTTACTGCATTAATTCTAAAACAGCAATTCTCCAATTCACAGACTATTCAACTTTTGTTAGCATTCTATTATTAGAAAGGGCTTTATCACATACTTATATACAATCAATGTCTATTTATATACAATAGACATTGTATACATATAATATACAATATAAATGTCTATTTGTATACAATCTATGTCATTTTTCTGATTGCCTTTAATATTTTCTTTTTATCTCTGATTTTTAGCTATTTAATTATTATGTGCTTTGCTGTGGTTTTTTTTACCCCAAATTTATTGTGATTTCTTGTATTGCTTTAATCTGTCCATGTATAATTTCTTCACATTTGGAACAGTTTTACCACTAGTTTTTCATTATTTCTTCTGTACCAATTTCTAGCTTCAATAGCTCAAATAGACTATGTGATATTGATGTACAGCTTACTGAGGCTTTGTCAATTGTTTTTAATTCTTTTGTTCTCTTATTATATTTGGGATATTTAAAAATTCATTGACATTTTCTACTGTTGTTTCAAACATACTATTTAACCTATAGTGTGTTTTCTTTCCCAGCTATTTTTGATTTCCAGCATTCCCCTTGAAATTTTAATACATTTTTCTCATCATGTTGTGTTTTCCTCTATGTTTATTAAACAAATGAAATGTGTTTATAATAGCTCTGAGCACTCAACCCCTTTACCCATACATTCAGTGGTCTTCCCATTCTGACTGGTGGGAATGAAAATTATTCTCTGTACACTGTGGGAGTATTTTAGTATGTTGCTCTCCAGTGATTCTTTCCTCTTCCTCACATAGTTTCCATTATACATGTGTGGATTCGTTTTCAGCCAAAAAGTTGAGGAGAATCATTTTAGATCTCCTAAGATCTGTATGGAAATATCTCTCAAAATAACCTCCTTTACAGATACTGGCTCCAGTGTCTTTTCCATATAATACTCTTTATCATCTCTATAAGTAAGACAATTTGTTCTCTTTAGGATAGCATTCCTTGCACTGGGACCTGAAAAGTCTTCACATAATATACCGGGGCATTTGTGGAACTGAACTCACTTTTCTTTTCACACACAGTTCTGCTTTCTAAGGCCAGAAAGTAAATCTGGTTCTTCTGACAAAAACCACAATTACAAGCTCCTCCGTCCATGGGATTTTCTAGGCAAGAGTACTGGAGTGGGTTGCCATTTCCTTCTCCAATGAATCTTCCCCACCCAGGAATCAAACCCAGGTCTCCCGCATTGTAGACAGATTCTTTACCATCTGAGCCACCAGGGAAGTATTATAATCTCTTTATATATGTGAATGTGTATTATGTGATACAAATATTCACTTAATGTTTTAATTTGTTTATTCATTAGTAATGGTCAATATTTACTGAACCAAGCATTTTTCTAACACTTTATAGACTACAGATACACATCGTTTTTTTTCAGTTTTTAAAATTTATTCTTATTTTTTAAATGTATTTATTTTTAATTGGAGGAAAACTGCTGTAGAATGTTGTGTTAGTTTCTTCCATACATCAGCATGAAACAGCCATAGGTATATATGTGTCCCTTCCCTCTTGAACCCCCCTCCCATCTCCCACTTTATCCCACCCCTCTAGGTTGTCACAGAGCACAAGGTTGAGCTTCCTGAATCATACAGCAAATTCCCACTGGCTACATATTTTACATATGGTAATGTGTATGATTCAAAGCTACTCTCTCAATTTGTCCACCCTCTTCTTACTTCTATGTGCACAAGTCTGTTCTCTATGTCTTTAAGTCTCTATTGCTGCCCTACAAATAGGTTCATCAGTGCTGTTTTTCTAGATTCTATATATATATGCATTAATATACAATATTGATTTTCCCTGACTTACTTCACTCTATAAAACAGGCTCCAGATTCATCTACCTCACTAGAAATTACTCAAAATAATTCTCTTTTATGGCTGAGTAATATTTCATAGTCATGTATGATTGTGAGAGCTAGACTGTAAAGAAGGCAGAGCACCAAAGAATTGATGCCTTCAATCTGTGGTGCTGGAGAATACTCCTGAAAGCCCCTTGGACAGCAAGGAGATAAAACCAGTCGGTCTAAAGGAAAATCAACCCTGAATATTCATTGGAAGGACTGATGCTGAATCTGAAGCTCCAGTATTTTGGTCACCTGATGCAAACAGTTAAATCATTGGAAAAGTCCTTGATACTGGGAAGGATTGAGGCCAAAAGGAGAAGAGGTCATCAGAGGGTGAGATAGCTGGATGGCATCACTGATGGCATGTTGGCATTACTGATATGAATTTGGGGAAAACTTGGGGAGATGGTGAGTGAAGGTAGGCCTGGCATTCTGCAGTCCATGGGGTCACAAACAGTTGGACATGATTGTGCGACTGAACAACAACAAATATTGCCTTGTATAAATGTACCACCAGTTCTTTATGTATTCGTCTGTCAGTGGATAGATTGTTTCCATATCCTGGCTACTGTAAATTGTGCTGCAGTGAATAACAGGGTACATGTGTATTTTAGAATGGTTTTCTCAGGATATATGCCCAGTTGTGGGATTGCTGGTAGAATACCCAGATTTATTTTTTTAAAGAAATCTCCTTACTGTTCTCCATTGTGACTCTATCAATTCACATTCTCAACAACAGTGCAAGAAGATTCCCTTTTCTCCACATTCTTTCCAGCATTTTTTTTTTTTTTTTTTTGAGATCTTTTTGAGGGTGGCCATTCCCACTCCAGTACTCTTGCCTGGAAAATCCCATGGATGGAGGAGCCTGGTAGGCTGCAGTCCATGGGGTCGCTAAGAGTCAGATACGACTGAGCGTCTTCACTTTCATTTTTCACTTTCATGCATTGGAGAAGGAAATGGCAACCCACTTCAGTGTTCTTGCCTGGAGGATCCCAGGGATGGGGGAGCCTGGTGGGCTGCCATCTATGGGGTCACACAGAGTCGGACACGACTGAAACGACTTAGCAGGAGAAGCAGCAGCAGCAGCAGCATTCTGACTGGTGTGAGGTGATATTTCATTGTAGTTTTGATTTGCATTTCTCTGTTAATAAGCAATATTGAGCTTTTTTTTTCATGTGATTACTAGTCATCTGTATGTCTTCTTTGGAGAAATGTCTGTGTAGGTCTTCTGCCCAATTTTGATTAGGTTATTTGTTTTTCTGATATTGAGCTGCCTGAACATAAGCACTATCTTTTAATATTTATTTTTATTGAGATATAATTGGCATACAATACTGTATTAGTATTACATCAAGTTACCATTTCTAATCTATTTTCTACTATTTTATTTGTGAAGTGTTATGTCAATATGCATTAAGTGTATCTAATCTGTTATTTTCATACTATCTTGGGTTTATTTATCAATTTAACACATCATTCATAAAATAAATTTGGATTTTCCTTCATTTTTTATAGTTAAAGTTAGGTAGTATTAATACTATTTGTTCTTCAAAGATTTGTTGAATTCCCTTATAAAATCATCTAGTACTAATACTTTATAAATGGGATGTCCACTTGATGACCTTACATGTTTGTCCATATATGTGCAAATTGGTCTCTTTAATCCTTTAATCTGTTATGATTGATTTTGTTAAATTGTATCTGGCTAGAGAATTATCTAGTTCATTTAGTTTGTTCTTCATATTTATTGTATAGAGATATACCAGGTAGTAGGTAGAAATATAAGATTTTAAAAATTTCTTTAAGGGTGGGTATTTTCTATGTGTCATTTCTTATTTTCTGTATCTGTGTTGTCTCCTTTTTTTAAAATTAATCAGGAGGAGGAGCCAAGATGGCGGAGGAGTAGGACGGGGAGAACACTTTCTCCCCCACAAATTCATCAAAAGAGCATTTAAACGTCGAGTAAATTCCACAAAACAACTTCTGAATGCTGGCAGAGGACATCAGGCACCCAGAAAAGCAACCCAACTCTTCGAAAGGAGGTAGGAAAAAATATTAAAGACAAAAAAAAGAGACAAAAGAGGGAGGGACGGAGCTCCGTCCCGGGAAGGGAATCTTAAAAAGAGAGAAGTTTCCAAACACCAGGAAACCTTCTCACTGCCGAATCTGTGCCGAGCTTTGGAAGCACAGAGGGCAACATAACAGGGAGAAAAATAAATAAACAATTAAAACTCGCAGATTTCGAGCCCTACGGTAACTCCCCCAGCGGAGAAGCAGCACAGACGCCTGCATCCGCCATTAGCAAGCGGGGGCTGGGCAGGGAGGCGCGGCGCGGGCTGCATCGCTGAGAGTAAGAATCTGACCTGAATACCCTGAGCGCTATCTGAGCGAAATAATTT
>NW_011494755.1:1176-1645 GCF_000754665.1 Bison bison bison | reverse complement strand
AGAGGGAAACGTCTTGGAAGCTACAGGCAATAGACCAAAACCCTGTGGTTACTATGGACTACATAGGAAGGGGCCTATAGATCTTGAGAAATATAAGTCTGACCAAGGAACTAGCCAAAAATGAACTGAACACACAACACCACCAAGAAAGTCC
Organism: Bison bison bison; assembly: GCF_000754665.1. NCBI lineage: Eukaryota > Metazoa > Chordata > Mammalia > Artiodactyla > Bovidae > Bison > Bison bison. The sequence continues at coordinate 1,491 of NW_011494755.1, read as the reverse complement.
TAGATATATTTTTATTATTTTTACGATCATTCTTTCTTTTTTTTTAATTAAAAAAAAAATTTGTATATTCTTGCCTCCTTTGTCGAAGATAAGGTGTCCATATGTGCGTGGATTTATCTCTGGGCTTTCTATTTTATTCCATTGATCAATATTTCTGTCTTTGTGCCAGTACCATACTGTCTTGATAACTGTGGCTTTGTAGTAGAGCCTGAAGTCAGGTAGGTTGATTCCTCCAGTTCCATTCTTCTTTCTCAAGATCGCTTTGGCTATTCGAGGTTTTTTGTATTTCCATACAAATTGTGAAATTATTTGTTC
>NW_011494755.1:574-1076 GCF_000754665.1 Bison bison bison | reverse complement strand
TTATAGTTTTCTATATATAGGTCTTTAGTTTCTTTAGGTAGATATATTCCTAAGTATTTTATTCTTTCTGTTGCAATGGTGAATGGAATTGTTTCCTTAATTTCTCTTTCTGTTTTCTCATTATTAGTGTATAGGAATGCAAGGGATTTCTGTGTGTTGATTTTATATCCTGCAACTTTACTGTAGTCATTGATTATTTCTAGTAATTTTCTGGTGGACTCTTTAGGGTTTTCTATGTAGAGGATCATGTCATCTGCAAATAGTGAGAGTTTTACTTCTTCTTTTCCAATTTGGATTCCTTTTATTTGTTTTCCTGCTGTGATTGCTGTGGCCAAAACTTCCAAAACTATGTTGAATAGTAATGGTGAAAGTGGGCACCCTTGTCTTGTTCCTGACTTTAGAGGAAATGCTTTCAATTTTTTCACCTATTGAGGATAATGTTTGCTAGTGGGTTTGTCATATATAGCTTTTATTATGTTGAGGTATGTTCCTTCTATTCCTG
>NW_011494755.1:0-474 GCF_000754665.1 Bison bison bison | reverse complement strand
ATCTATAAAACTGTAAGCGGGCTTCTTTGCTAACTAAAACTTCTTGGGGGTCTGGACGGTCAACATCTGCCTGAGAAGGTGCGCCGGTGTTACAACCAGAAAACCGAGTGGCAGGGAGGCGGTAAGTCGCAGCATTGGCGCTCGCCAAACACCTCATCACCTGAGCTGCTCGGACCTGGGAAGAGCACAAAACGCAGGCCCAACTGAGTCTGCGCCTCTGAGGACTACCCGAGTGCCTGAACCTGAGCGGCTTGGACCTGGGAGGTGCATGCAGCCCTGGGCCAGCCTCGGATTGTTCCCGGCGGAACAACGTAGAGCCCGAGCAGTGTGGACAGGGAGGCTACACGCGCCGTGAGCGGGGGCAGACCCAGGGTGGCTGAGGCACTGCGAGCCCACGCCAGTGTTATTTGTTTGCAGCATTCCTCCCTCCCTCCCCACAGCGCGACTGAACAAGTAAGACCTAAAAAAAAAAAA
>NW_011494754.1:2046471-2047146 GCF_000754665.1 Bison bison bison | reverse complement strand
TTGTTGAAATTGCGTGTACAGACACCTATGTGACCAACCTACTCTTGGTGTCCAACAGTGGTGCCATCTGTACAGTGAGTTTTGCCATGCTGATGTTATCCTATGCTATCATCTTGCATTCTCTGAGAAACCACAGTGCTGAAGGGAGGAAGAAAGCCCTCTCCAACTGCATCTCTCACATCATCATGGTCATCTTGTTCTTTGGTCCTTGCATATTTATATACACATGCCCTGCAACTACCTTCCCCATACATAAGATGATAGCTGTGTTTTACACAGTTGGAACACCTTTGATCAACCTTCTGATTTACACACTAATGGATACAGAAGTGAAAAATGCCATGAGAATGTTATGGGGCAAGAAACTGACAACAGGTGACAAAAGATAAATGGAAGATAAATATGAAAATTTTCATATTTTTCTTCAAGTTTAGATTGACTTACAAGTCCCCAGAAAATATTATCTTTTACTGTCAGTTCATTTCACTCAGTCATATCTGAATCCTTGTGACTGCATGAATCGCAGCACACCAGGCCTCCCTGTCCATCACCAACTCCCGGACTTCACCCAAATTCATGTGCATCAAGTCGGTGATGCCATCCAGCAATCTCATCCTCTGTCATCCCCTTCTCCTCCTGCCCCCAATCCCTCCCAGCATCAGGGTCTTTTCCAAT
>NW_011494754.1:2030414-2045461 GCF_000754665.1 Bison bison bison | reverse complement strand
TTATACAGAGTGAAGTAAGCCAGAAGGAAAAACACCAATACAGTATACTAACGCATATATATGGAATTTAGAAAGATGGTAACGATAACCCTGTATACGAGACAGCAAAAGAGACATTGAAGTATAAAACAGTCTTATGGACTTTGTGGGAGAGGGAGAGGGTGGGAAGAATTGGGAGAATGGCATTGAAACATGTAAAATATCATGTATGAAACGAGATGCCAGTCCAGGTTCAATGCACGATACTGGATGCTTGGGGCTAGTGCACTGGGACGACCCAGAGGGATGGTATGGGGAGGGAGGAGGGAGGAGGGTTCAGGATGGGGAACACATGTATACCTGTGGTGGATTCATTTTGATGTTTGGCAAAGCTAATACAATTATGTGGAGTTTGAAAATAAAATAAAATTAATTAAAATTTAAAAAAAAAAAGATTGCCTTTTTTCTAATTTCCACCCAATATTTTGAATTTCCACATAAATTTACCTGAAATTTTAAAGATTTGTTTTTGAATTCTGTATTTTATATATACATATATATATATATATATATGTTTAAATGCTTATATTTACAGCATGAAGTTATTAAAATAAAAATAGAAAAAATTAAGTATATTTTAGCCTATGATAGTTATACTAATTTAACATAAGAAATTATTCTAAATGTCAACAAATAACACGTTTTTGAGGAAATCAATTTTACAATGATTTTTATCCATCCATTATCCACATAAATTTGGTTAATAAATTGCCCAATAATCATATACTTTTGTAACACTGCTACAATATAAATTAAAAATAAGAATAAATTAATGTTTTCAATGCCTAATTTACATCATTTTTGTTAGTCCTGATATACATCTTGTAACATAAATTCTATATCCATCTCTGAGGAATGCAAGATTCACATGATAATACTGAGACAAACAACAAGAAGAAGGATTTAACAGAAACAAAATACCTATGGTTTCACCTGAATATCTTACAGTGGAAGATGTAAAAGCAACTCAAATCCATATAATCACCACAGTTATCCTTTCCATTAAACCTATTACTCTTGTGGTATTTCCTTATATATTTATGGAACTTCACCTAAAACCAGAATTTAGAAGTGATCTCTTCCATCTAACCCCAGCTCCTATCTCACACATTTACCTATATCCAGTAGCTTATAAATGCCTTAAAGCATAACAGCCTCCTGCTTCCTCCACCTCTAATAACAGTTTTATGGGTTAATTGTATTTTTCATCTTTCTATATTCTCTAATAATTGTGTGTTACGTTTAATAATAAAAATAGTATATTTCAAATGGATTAGCAGATTGCTAAGGTGAACTAATCCATCCATCTATCCATTCACCCATCATTGAAAAAGGTCATTCCAATGGTTTTGTGCAAACATAACTTTAGTTACATCATGTTTCTGCCCCTAATCACTGAAATGAATGGTGCCAGGGTCTCCAATTCTGTCTTATCAGCTATGGAAAGACTGTCTCCAGATAACTTGCTTTTGGAAATAGGACATGGAATAGAGAAATGTGAGCTCTCTAAATGAATGCACACTGCATAGACTTTGAAAGCTTGCCCTACCAGAGACGTGGGATTGTGACTGCTAATGACCTTCAAAAAACAAGATATTCATTATATCCAGGTCATACTGACATTTTCCTTATAACTGGGGGGGAAAAAGTCACTTTCAAAAAGCCACCGAAAAGTCACAGAAAAACTTTTCAAAATTCTATGTAAAACCAATCCTCCATAAATCCTATTGATTTTTTTCTCTCTCTTTTACCTTGTTTATTGTTCTTAGGGATAGAGGTTTGTATGTTTAGAGCATAGCAGAGGATGCTGCAAAGCCCCTTGAGTGCTAATGTTGGGTAAGAATTCTTTTCATTTGATATCTGGAGCTCTCAAGCTGTAAAATGAGGGTAATACTCCAAGCCCTTACAATTTTGATGGCAGAATTATAAAGATTACAGAATTGTAAAACTGAATGAGATACAGGAAAGATTTTCATTGGATTTTACTGATAACTAAATTATACTCATTAATGTTTTAAGGAGAAGAAAGGTAACAATGAGCATTGCCCACATTAGATAGAGCATCACTCCTGTGGGCTTCCTAGATGCTATTTATCTGAGAAAATATTTTTTGTTTTTTGAGTACTGAATTTTTAGTCACTTGGATGCAAAGAGGTTTCAAGAATGATCACCACTTTGAATGGAACTATTCTTTCTTTTTCCTTGAGGCCATCAGCAAAGATCTATAATCTATACCCTGAAACAGAGAAATCTTCAAGAAAAATTGCCAAAGAGATGCACAGAGAAAAATTCTTGCTAAAAAGCAGCTGAGCAGTCAACTTCTTTCAATGACAGCTCCATTATCACACTGATTGACTGTTCAAAAAAGAGAGAGAGAGAGACAAAAAGAAAAAGAAAGAAAAGCTCTTATGCCGGGGTCCAGCCGCAGCTGATCCAGGGTATTCGAAGCAGGGATGGCGTCGATGACTTATTTAAATATTAATTAGAGATATAAAGAGTAATAGAATGAGGATAGCTCAGCAGGAAAATTCAGTGGAGAAAAGAGGCTGAGTAGCTTGGTTTACGCGGGAGACCAATAAAACTTCAAGATAAGAAGTTTGCACCACTTACGTAGGCTGCAGGCGTCCTTCCGTTCTCCTGAAGGAGAGGAGACACTGAGGCCTCCCTGGTCGGATCTTAGAAGCCCAGGCATAATTAGTAAGCATGGCGGGCTCCACGCTCCAGATGGAGACTCAGCCAGAGTTTGAGAGAGAGAACGACATGGGGAGACCAGTATTTCGAGGAACTGATCCCAATTCTTTATTTTCCAGAGTCTGTTTTTATACACTGAGATGTTATACAAAAGTCATGCAGGGACAGCAGTCCTGACTTTTATTAAAGTCAGGTGCTTCATACAAATGTATACAGAGGTCTTAGGGGTATTACATCATCTTCTGGCCAGGGGCCTGCTGACAATTTATGACCCTCTCCTTGTGACAGCAGTCAGTCAACACTTATTTCTCCAGGGGTGATTATTCTTAAAACAGATGCCACCCAAATAAAGTTACATTCCTATAGGGTGAGGGTGTAGTGGATTTTAGTTAAGGAAATAATTTACTTAGCCTAAGGTCTAACGTGATTTATATCAAAGGTTAATACTTATTTCTTCTATGTATTCATTAATGTGTATAAGGGCAGGGGATGTGGAGACTTAGCAGTAAGCATTGGCTCAACAAATGAAAAACCCTTCACCAATACAATTTCTAATCAGCCCATTATACTTATACTAATAGTTTTCTAACTTCTCTAAAGAACCTGTTTTTAGAAGGTTTAAAGCATCTCGTGCCTGTCACGGTTGGGAGGCTGTGAGCAATCACATGTGGCCGGACAAGCCTGTCAGGCAGGCTAGAGAACCTTCACAGGAGTTTGTAGGTTAAAACACTCTTGTCACGTCCAGGAGTTTTTATTAACTGGAGCTCTAAGTTAGCTCCTTCTCCAAAAGAGGTGGTGGGGGACAGCCCCCCGTAAAGTCAGAGGTGTAGGTGAGAGCACAAAGTAGTCAAGTAGGCAGGCTCTGGTTATGGGGGTAGATGCTGGAGAATTTCCAGGGGGACTCCTGAGGCTTGATCCCGCTTTGCGTATGTCGAGCCTCCTTCCTCATGACCTTTGCCACGGGTGGAGGTCCTCCCGCCGGCTCCCCGCACTCTTATTTCTTTTAACAGGCTAAGACACTTCTAAACAGTATCCTTTAGTAATCTTACCAAGAAGCAAAACATTAATAATAACTTTGCTAGTCTTGGTGTCACTCATAAAGAAACTGAAATCCTTGTGGTTTTCAGCATTTTATCACTTAAAGACAGTTGAAAGTTTTTTTAATTGCTCTAGATCTTATTTTCTTCAGCTAACTGTCATTTTCTGTAAGTAGAGCACTGATCCGTTGTGTCTGAGGAAAAAAAAAAAAATCCACACAGTCCTTGCCTGAAGCCAACAAACCTCACAAATCTTCAAACTGATTTCAGAATAAAGTGGTCTACTTCCCAAAGATTCATTCTCCATGAATGAAGCGTCTGTGAAAGAGTATAGATCCATGGAGACTGAGCATGGCTCTTTCTTTTCCACCTGTGCAGTTCCTCTGAAGACACAAGTTCAAAGCTTTGGTAAGTGAAATAGTCATTACCACTGGAATCCATGGTCTTCCAAAAAAGGACAGAAATAGAAATAATATGGCATAATAGTCAAAACAGAAGGTTACAACACTAGCTTGCTGTGTGACTTACGGCTATTCACTCACCTTCTCTGTTAGCATTTCCCTATATATATATAAAATAAAAGATATGCTGTAGCTTAATGCTGTCCAAATTCAGCAGGGAACCATATCAAATAGAAAATTCCATTTCATGGAGCCCTTTGAAGTATTTCAGAATAGTAAATCTCAAAGTACAAAAGTACCATTAAAAGTAAAATGACAGCTTAGCAGTCAACTAGAAAGATACAGAAGGAAGAAGTGTGTGGTTTACTCTTTCTGACAACGTTCTATGTACTACGGCTTTACACAGAGACAACGGGTATGCTTCTGTAGTGAGAAAATCAAAGGTGAAGGTAAAGAATTTTAATTTTGTAAATCACAAATAAGGCATCAGCAGAGCTGCACGAATTAGAGAAGAACAAAGGAAAACATACACTGGATCAGTCACTCTCAAATTCCAAAATACCTTACACTGAAATGGTGACTTTTTTTTACAAATGGTTTTTACTAGGTTTTTTATTTTTAAGATTTTTTTTTATCTTTTAAGACATATTTTATTTAATTTTTAATTGAATGAAAGACTCATAATTCTATAGTACTTTACAATTTTCAAAAATTTCACACACGTGATCCCACGTAACCCCATTAATAACTTCTTTTTCCCCTTACCCCTCTTTTGTCCCTTTCCCCTCCCTCTCCCCACTGGTAACCACTGGTTTGTTCTCTATATTTGTGAGTCTGCTTATTTTTTTATTTATTCACATTTGTTGTATTTTTTAGATTCCACATATAAATGATATCATACAATATGGGTCTTTCTCTGTCTGACTTATTTCACTTAATGCCCTAAGAGGTTTTTAATTAAAGAAAATATGCCACCATGGGTAAAAGCTTGCTTTCTTTATTATATATACACACACATATATCTTAGCTTTTTTTTTCCTGCCTACATATGATACATCCCACATTTCATTCTGGAGATATCTACTATATGACTGTCAAAAAGAGGTCCAGGGTCACACTTCTATGTAGATCAGAAATGATAATTTATAATAAGTGTTAACCACCCTTCCAGAACCCATGACAAACACTACTAAACAATCAGAGAAAGAATGGCCAGGCAACTATGGTCAATGGTCCACACTGTTACACAGTTGAAACATGTTTTCCACTCCTATTGATGAAGAGCACTGGGATAGGGTCAGAACTCTGGTTTCTAACATTGAGTCTGTACTATACTCTAGCAAGCCACATAATTCCTTATGCCTTGATATCTCCTGCAAAAACGAGAGTTTAACTAGGTAACCCCCAAACTACAACCCACTCCAGTTATTTGTGATTCCAATATACACAAATGTTTCTGTCATACTACCAGAAACTCAACCGCCACTGCCCCACCACTACTACTATGTATATTCACATTAATGTATAATATTTCATGACTAGGTTCAGAGTTTTGTGCCACACCACACTCCCCTTCCCCCAAAAGAATGCTTTAAGATAGGTAATATGTTAAAATTAACTGGTCATTAATGGCCCCATTTGAATGAGCTTATCAAGTTCTTTCTAATCAAGGAGCACACCTACACTTCTCTTTTATATTCACTCTCTATTTTCTTACTAATTCAAAAAGTAATTAGATCAATTAATTGTTTTAGTTACAAATCAAAAATTACTGTGAATTTACAGCAAGCATGGTCATCGGAGATGTCTTTCAGAAAATTATGAAATCTTTATCTTCTAATGACTATTTTCTCTCCATTATTTAGTGTTCACTCCTGCCTCCCTAAAAAGAGTGATAGTTGGTATCGAAAGGAATACTAGCAACTGTAATAGCTGACAGGATTAGAATGTGGTATGTTAGTATTCAGAGAAGGCAATGGCACCCCACTCCAGTACTCTTGCTTGGAAAATCCCATGGACAGAGGAGCCTGTTAGGCTGCAATCCATGGGGTCTCTAAGAGTCGGACACGACTGAGTGACTTCACTTTCACTTTTCACTTTCATGCATTGGAGAAGGAAATAGCAACCCACTCCAGTGTTCTTGCCTGGAGAATCCCAGGGATGGGGGAGCCTGGTGGGCTGCCATCTATGGGGTCGCACACAGTCGGACACAACTGAAGTGACTTAGCATCTTAGTGTTAGAGCATTCCATTTTTAGTATCTCTGTGGAACAACTAAAAAAAATCAGATTTTACATTATAAGAAAAAAGAATAAAATACAGAACACTGAAGAGATATGGCAATTTTAAGTATTAAAGAAATAGTGGTGTGAGGAACAATATTAAAGAAGGGCACTCATGATCACCAACTCAATCTTCAAGGAAAAAATGACTTAGTCAGGGAGATGAAACCATAGACATGTTTACTCATTCTCACCTTCAGCCAGGAATCAGACTAGCAATCAGGGAATCACATTCTTTCTATGACATTGGGCAAGTTGTTTCATCGTTGAAGCCTACTGTGTACATTACAAAAGAATATGAGGGATACTGTCATGTCATCTACAAAGATATGTATCCTTTAATGTTATATAATCATCATATGGGAGAAGGCAATGGCACCCCACTCCAGTACTGTTGCCTGGAAAATCCTACGGATGGAGAAGCCTGGTAGGCTGCAGTCCATGGGGTCACTAAGAGTCAGACACAACTGAGCGACTTCACTTTCACTTTCCACTTTCATGCATTGGAGAAGGAAATGGCAACCCACTCCAGTGTTCTTGCCTGGAGAATCCCATGGACAGAGAAGCCTGGTGGGCTGCCGTCCATGGGGTCGCACAGAGTCGGACAAGACTGAAGCGACTTAGCAGTAGCAGCAGCAGCAATCATCATATATGGTTATATATTAATGAAATTGATCTTTACTCAATATTGGAAAAGTAAGTGATTTCAAAGTTTATTTATACTCTGACATTAAACCCCTTTACATCAGGTGAAAGAGTTCATTAGTTCTCTTACTTATATATAAAAAATTATGATTTTATCTGTTTCTTGGGGCTTTCATAACAAAGTATCCAAATACTGTGGTTACAACAACAAATTTTCTCACAGGTATAAAGGTCAAAAGTCTGAAATTAGCGTGTCAGCAGGGTTGTTTCCTTCTTGGGGGCTCAGAGGGTGAACTTGTCCCAAGAGTTTCTCCTAGTTTTTGTTGTTTATTGGCAAGCGTTGGTGTTCCCTGGGGAACAGCAACATAACGTAGTCTCTACTATCATGGTGTTTTCCTTATGTGTGTATATAAGTCTGTATCTCTTCTTTGTATTTTAGTCTGTCTGTACTAGCAAAAAACTGGATAGATTATTGAGACAACTATCCTGAGATCATACAGCTAATAAGTGAGGGAGTTTAGTTTCAACACAAATCTATCTGACTGCAAAGTTTGTGCTTTTAACCACACTAGAAAGTTTTGTATTTGTCTGGACAGTCACAGTGTCAAGTATAGCCAAGAAAGAAGGGAGAACAGAATGTACTGAAACTGGAAGACAATGGAAGTTTAACCACTTGCATAGCGATGCTTACAACAACTGTAGATTCAATTAAATTACACTCAAAGTGTTCCCTTTCTGGTTTAGTGTGTTCCCTTTCTGGTTTGAAACATTAACACTAGAAAATAGGTCATTACTGGCATGAGTAAAGCTTACTCTTTGCTAGCGAACATCATGGAAGCAATTAGCCCAAGGACAGACTTAAAACTCCATGAGTACAGGGACTATTTGGTTTATCACCACAGCTTCGGGGTCTGGCACCGGGTCTTCAGTTCTGCCACCTAACAGCTAAATACCTAATATTTTATAAGAATATACTAGGGGACAGATAATGTAGTAAATGCTTTCCTTACATTATTTCATTTTATTTTCACATGAATGCTTTGAGAGATATTATCCTGATATTATCCTTATTTATGCACTAGGAAACCAAGGCTCAGAAAAAGGTTATGAAGCTTATGAGCAGTGCCACAGGAACATCAAGCCTAGTTAATAAATTACTAACCTTCACACTTTGGATAACATAAAGGGTAATATACATTCACCAGCTGCCCAGACATACCACTAACATCTACATAATTAAATCCTTCCAGAAGAGTTGGAAATCTTGGATATAACAGTAACTGTTGACAACTGCCTAGTATCATCATTGAGAATGACAGAAACTAGAAAGCTAATGACTTTCAACCTAGATTTTTCTCCCCAGAGCCATTAACTCTGCAAGTAATCCATGAAAGCCAAGTATTGTTGACATAAACACTTTTAATTCCAAAGAAAACAATCAACCTAGAAAACATAATCAAAAATGTAGATTTCTGTTTCATTAATAAGGACATTTTTTGAGACATATGAAATAAATTCTTTAGCTTTGCTATGTTCAAGGAGATGGCTTTCTCAGCGAATTGGCTCTTCGCATTTGGGAAACATGCCTTGAAGAAGGTTGATTAAAACAGAAATAAAAGTAACAACTGGTAACAACAGTAATTCTGATGATCATACAGCAGATGGTAGACTCTTATCAGAGACAGACAAAACAGCATGCCACATGTCCCCCAGCTCATCTTAAACAGAGCGGAACTAGCTACCACAAGGAAAGAGACTATGATCAGAGAGCAGCTTCCATTTCTAACGTTTCACATCTAGCTCTTCTTCATCCACATTTTCTACTAACAAAGCCACACCATCCAGTTATATGGCACAATGATGGGCAAATTCTGTCTGTTCTACAGATCTACTGATTATTCCCTCTAAGTATCACCACATTTGTAGCTGAGAAATACATAATCATGACAATAAAATGTATTGCTGCTACTGCTGCTGCTAAGTCGCTTCAGTCGGGTCCGACTCTGTGCGACCCCATAGACGGCAGCCCAATTGAGGACTTACTATTTACCAGATAACGAGACTGTGCACACAGTAGTATGTACTGTGCTAAGAATTCTACAAGTGTATCCCATTTAGTCTTCAAAACAAATAATGATATTAACACAATTAAAATCCCCATTTTGCAGAGGAGAAAAGTGGCAATTGTAGTGGTTCAGTTATTTGCAGAAAATCAAACCCAGGTCTCTTTTATTCCCTTTCATTTGCTCTTAAACCCTACATTTGGCTTAATTCTACTTATTAGTCAGGGACTAGTCAATAACAGATGACTCTATAGTCACAGAGGAGTTGCAGAGAACAAAGCCTGTAATCCTGATATCATACAATTCTTGTATGAGACACAGTTGGCAACAGGAAACAATATTGAGCCCACACCGTAAGACAAGTGAATAGATTCTTTGCAGAGGTGTTGGCAAGGTTAATGAAGAGAGAAAGGATGTAGGTTGATGTTCAGAGATTAGCAACAGAAGGAAACCAAGGCCAAAAGAAGATGGGAAGAAAATAGAATGAGTGCAGAGGAGCTGTAGCTGTTTAACAAGGTCAAAGCACTAGAGCAAGGACAAAATACCCCAGCCTCTTTCCTGCCTTTTTCCAATATTTGCCAGTGCTTCCCATTGGCAGACTCAACTGAGAGCCATTCAGCAAGGGAGCCCAGATGATAGAGTCTTTAGAAGCCAAGGGACACGCCCAGAAACAGGAGAATGCATCCAGGGAGGCACACCAACACACTTGTTATGAAAGATTTTGAGACCATGCTTCTATCTGTATGCTGAGACTGATGTCAAGGTGAAAGTCTGAAACGAACTTGATGGATAATCAAAAGCAGTTATCACTTTTCAGTCTGTGGCCTTTTAAAATTACCATACCCTACTGCCCACACAATTTCTGCCCCCTTAGATATGCTCTTTTATTTGCCAAATGCCACAGGTTAGCATTATTTCAAGAGGACCAAAAATCTGCTTATAGCAGAAGAAATCTTCCTCCCTTGAAACTGTCACCCTTACAGTCATTGGGCTGTGTTCTTTCTGATAAAGGCTAGACAGGCTATTGGTTCCATGGTTCCCTGTGGAACTCAACTATTTTTCATGTTTCAGAACACCCAATCTAGCTTTACAAAAGTATGTGGAATATAGTGATACAATCATAGCAGAAACATGAAGGCTACGAGGAAGTTCTACAAAGAGGGTTGGCAGAGGGTAAGAGGAAGGATTTATGCTTTAAGCAGACTAGGGAAAGTGATGCTTATCTATTGTGACTTGATTCAGTGTGGACCCCATGATACTCTAGAGACAAAGATTAAACCAAATGAGACTGACAAAAGAAGGTTTCAGGAACCGATCCACCAAGATTCAAGTCAATTAATATTAAAATAGTGCTCCCATTTTCAAAAGATTTAAAACTAGTTTAAATTGGTATTTAGTTTTTGCTTAGCAGTTCTAACATTTTAAGTTAAAATAAGCAATAAATCAGTCCCTGAGACAGGTATTCAACTAAGTATTTCCAAAATATCCTCAACAATGATAGATTAAGAAAACATAATGCCACCTTATTTGATCATATCAGGCTGGCTTTTTTTTTTTTTTTTTCTTTAATCTTGAGAACAGCCCAAAGTTAGTTTTCACCGGTAAACTGAGAAATACCGGCCATGAAGCAACAAAACTGTAAATAAAGCAAAGCAAATTGCTATTTGTAATATTACTTACTTCATTATTTGAACAACTGTAGAAAAATGCTAAGAGCCATACATTGAAATTACACATGCCAACTAGGGCATTTTCTATGATCCATTAGGCTTCCCTCAATAGAAAAATTAATTATGTTGCCATTTCATAATTCTCTCCTGAAACATTTATGTAGGTGTCAAGGATTCATTGGACACAATTTTGAGCCCCATGATTAAAACATTTTAAAACATTTAAAATGTGATGTATAAGTGGAGAAATTCTGTGGATCGAAATACATAACAGAAGTGAAAGTAGGAACTTTGAGAAACAAAACATTAAATATACTGGTGGGACTTATAGCTTTTCCAAGGAAGTATTTGTTGTTGCTTTTCTTTTTCTCTGGATTTAGATTTGTCCTAAGATGCTGAGATCTTTTCTGATAGATCTTTGAGAGAAAATTTGAAGACTAATGTGCCAATGTTCTCTTCTATTTTGAGGTTCTATAGAAAATGTAGAGCAATATAATTTTCTATCCTCACATTATATATTCATATTTATTCTTCATAAATTCCCTCAGAGTAAAAAACATCCATTTTAAATTTTCAAATTATTATTCACATTCCAGTGTCTTTCCTCTTGGACCTATTTCTCTTTGATATAAATCTCTATGTAGTTTCTCAAGTCAACATGGTAAAGGAAAACAATTTATAGGAATTTGTTAGCTCCTCTATCACAATTAATTTTGAAATGTAGTATCATTTTCCAGCTGTAATTATTCTAACATATACCATTGAGAATCCAGAAGAAAATGTTTCCTGGTTCCATCGTTACATCCTTCTCAGATCTTCTTTGTACTAGTAAACTTAGAGTCCAGATCTTCTGTTAAAAATGCATATTTTTCAATCTCACGTTATTTTAGACCTTGAAATAGTATGTCAGGTGTGGAGAGTGTTATGAACCACCTACTGCCTTCCAGGTGGCGCAGTGGTGAAGAATTTGCCTGCCACTGCAGGAGACACAGGAGATGCAGGTTAGATCCCTGGGTCAGGAAGATCCTTTGGAGGAAGAAATGGCAACCCACTCCTGGATTTTTACCTGGAAAATTCCATGGACAGAGGAGCCTGGCAGGCTACAGTCCACAGAGTTGCAAAGAGTCAGACATGACTGAGTACACATGTACAACTACCACGCTCTGCCTTCTAGGGTGCTTCCATCAGTCTTATGGGACAGAAAGGGAAGGTGGTATGATCTCATTCTGCTGTTGAGGAACTGCAATTTAGTGAGGCTAGTGACCTATTCACTGATTCAATCAAGCTGTGGTGGAGAGGACAGGAGACAATCTGGGGTACCTAGCTGTTCCTTGATTGTACAACATGGCTTCCTGGCAGGATGGATCTCAATTTAGAGGAGTAGAGGACTCCAAACATCCCAGTCTCCTTAGAACATAGAGAAACTCAGTAGTCAAACTGCACTTCCCTAATGCCCTCCATGGTGATCACCTCAATCTCTTAGGCCAAGACTGTAAGGAACCCTTTGGGGGATTATACTTCCCAGGTGCTCAAAATGCCACGGAGTCTGCTGCCAGTTCATTTCTTTTCTTTTAAATCCACTATTTTTTATTGTGGACTCTAAATTAGGACTCTAGGTTTTATGTCTGGCTGGGCCACTAACTTGCTATCTTATCCTGAGAGATGAACGTGCCCTCTCTACTTAACTAGCTGCAAAATGACTATAATAAGGGTTATCTCTCAGGAGTGGTGTGCAAATTCTTTTATTATAATTGCTATATTCCATCATGCAGCGGAAAATGCTATGCCAATTACAGATTAGGACTAGGTTAGATGCCAGTAAATCTTAAGCAGAATAGAGAGGAAATTTATCAAGAATGACTTTCTTAAAAAGATGTATAGCGTCAAATATTTATAGCATTAGAAAATGAATTTCAAGGACTGTCATCAGTATGATAGCCTTCTCTCTGAAATGTTAACACCTAACAATGACAGAAAAAATCAAAGTTGCTACCGAGCCTAGAGATTTCACTCAAAAACAAAATGCAAAACTGCAATCTAGGGAGAAAAGCAGCAGGCAAAATTTCAAAGGATATTCCAATTGCCCAAATCAATGCTTCCTGCTCAGCTTGGTTAACCATGTGGCTTTGTCATTATCATCTCTTATTATCCTCTCCCCACCAACCAGTTATTTACCAGATCAAACAATCTCCATTATACATCAAGTAAAAGCATTTGGATGCCCTGTGCTTTGTCGAATTCTAGGTGGGCACAGTTATGAAGAAACAATTTAATATATGGGGATAGAGTTCATTTCCAATGGGTGATGAAGGTGTTGCAGAGCCTTTGCCAATAATAGAGTATGGATAATTTTACTGCAGACCATAGGGAATGATTTATGAATGATGCCTGCAGAAAAGACCAGGGCTGGCCTCCCAATTAATCAAAACCTAAAGCATCTTAACAAACAATGCTGTTCTGGTCCCTGGAAGCTCATTAGTTGAAGATGACCCCCAAGTCTTCAAATAGCCTTAAAAGAAATTGTATAATGAAAATAATCTATCAGCAAGGAAGGGATGAGTACTATCTCTTAATAAGACAAACCCAATGGTACGTTTAATATAAATAAATAAAGTCCACTCTAAATATGCATAATTTGTGGAGGAACTTTAATATATGTTTACAAAAATAAGAAATGACCTCCTCTAAAGAAACACTAAAACTAAATTATCAGTTTCCCAGTGACTCTCCACATCATTACCTGATCTAAGAAGCATGTATTCTTACCTTTTGTTACAAAAATTAATTTCATTGTGTGAAGACAATATAGACAGTCTTTTTGGTTTACTGTGTATACTATAAACAAAACTCAATCCAGAGTTTTGATTGGTTAACTGGGTGCTATAATTCATTAATGAAGGTGGCAGAGGCAATGCTACAAAGAAAACTGGCAAAAGAGCTACTGACATAGATAACATGGCGATCAAGAACTATAGCACCCACATCTCATGTGGTTTAATGCTGAACATTTTACCACATATCCATTTGATCTTCTTCTGACCTCCAATACAATAAACAGCTACATCACCATCAGAGTCTCAAATTACCTATAGAACACCCAGGAAGAGCACTGAGTCTCCTTATTTTTTGTTTTATTTAGTTGCTAAGTCATGTCCAATTCTTTTGGGACCCCATGGACTGCAGACTACCAGGCTCTAGTCCATGGGATTATCCCAGGCAAGAATACTAGAGGAGGTTGCCATTTCCTTCTCCAAGGGATCGTCCCAACCCAGGGATCGAACCTAGGCCCCCTGTATTGAAGGTAGCTTCTTTACTGCTGAGCCACCTGGGTAGCCTAGGTCTCTTCAAGGCCATTGCTAAATGGCATCCAAGAGATGAACTCCAAAATTCTTTTCATTAGAGAGAAAAGATCTGGTACAAATCATTTAAGTAAGAAAAAGCTCCAAGGGAAAACTGAAGGACTGTGAAGTGCAGTGAAGTACTAAACAGCACAAAGTGAGCATTTGTGAAGACCTCAGGAACTCTGCAGAGAACGTCCCACCTCCAGCCTCCAAAACATTTTCTCTTTAACACTGATGTCAGATAAACTAAGACCCTCACTATTCATTCCACAGTGAATGCCCTTGTGAGTAGAGCAACTAAAAGCAGCTTTGGAAAACTATGAAATGACTCTCAAACTGTTCCTGGGCAATAATTATCCTTTGTGCTATGTTCTAATATAACTACAAAATTCCCCACCGGTGTCACACTGAGCTAATATGTTCTTTTACCAATGGGCCACCAAAGGCTTATATTAAATGTCTAGTAATGAGACAGCTTTGCCCTATTACTGTCACAGTTATTTTTAACATGTCAGATAAGATGAACCCTTTATGAAAATATTTCACCTTGAAATTTGTCCAGAAAAATTCATAGTACTTCCAATTATATTCCTCCAAATTTTTCCCACATTCCTTTAGGAAGGATGAAAGAAAAGTGAAAGTCTATTAGATCAGATCAGATCAGATCAGTCGCTCAGTTGTATCCAACTCTTTGTGACCCCATGAATCGCAGCACGCCAGGCCTCCCTGTCCATCACCAACTCCCGGAGTTCACTCAGACTCACGTCCATCGAGTCAGTGATGCCATCCAGCCATCTCATCCTCTGTCGTCCCCTTCTCCTTTTGCCCCCAATCCCTCCCAGCATCAGAGGCTTTTCCAATGAGTCAACTCTTTGCATG
>NW_011494754.1:2029238-2029912 GCF_000754665.1 Bison bison bison | reverse complement strand
GTTGAGCTTTAAGCCATCTTTTTCACTCTCCACTTTCACTTTCATCAAGAGGCTTTTTAGTTCCTCTTCACTTTCTGCCATAAGGGTGGTGTCATATGCATATCTGAGGTTACTGATATTTCTCCCGGCAATCTTGATTCCAGCTTGTGTTTCTTCCAGTCCAGCGTTTCTCATGATGTACTCTGCATAGAAGTTAAATAAACAGGGTGACTATATACAGCCTTAATGAACTCCTTTTCCTATTTGGAACCAGTCTGTTGTTCCATGTCCAGTTCTAACTGTTGCTTCCTGACCTGCATACAAATTTCTCAAGAGGAAGATCAGGTAGTCTGGTATTCCCATCGCTTGAAGAATTTTCCACAGCTTATTGTGATCCACACAGTCAAAGGCTTTGGCATAGTCAATAAAGCAGAAATAGATGCTTTTCTGGAACTCTCTTGCTTTTTCCATGATCCAGCGGATGTTGGCAATTTGATCTCTGGTGCCTCTGCCTTTTCTAAAACCAGCTTGAACATCAGGAAGTTCACGGTTCACGTATTGCTGAAGCCTGGCTTGGAGAATTTTGAGCATTACTTTACTAGCATGTGAGATGAGTGCAATTGTGCGGTAGTTTGAGCATTCTTTGGCATTGCCTTTCTTTGGGATTGGAATGAAAACTGACCTTTTCCAGTCCT
>NW_011494754.1:2022982-2029138 GCF_000754665.1 Bison bison bison | reverse complement strand
TTGCCTTTCTTTGGGATTGGAATGAAAACTGACCTTTTCCAGTCCTGTGGCCACTGCTGAGTTTTCCAAATTTGCTGGCATATTGAGTGCAGCACTTTCACAGCATCATCTTTCAGGATTTGGAATAGCTCAACTGGAATTCCATCACCTCCACTAGCTTTGTTCGTAGTGATGCTTTCTAAGGCCCACTTGACTTCACATTCCAGGATGTCTGGCTCTATGTCAGTGATCACACCATCGTGATTATCTAGGTCGTGAAGATCTTTTTTGTACAGTTCTTCTGTGTATTCTTGCCATCTCTTCTTAATATCTTCTGCTTCTGTTAAGGTCCATACCATTTCTGTCTTTTATCGAGCCCATCTTTGCATGAAATGTTCCTTTGGTAACTCTGATTTTCTTGAAGAGATCCCTAGTCTTTCCCATTCTGTTGTTTTCCTCTATTTCTTTGCATTGATCACTGAAGAAGGCTTTCTTATCTCTTCTTGCTATTCTTTGGAACTCTGTATCCAGATGTTTATATCTTTCCTTTTCTCCTTTGCTTTTTGCTTCTCTTCTTTTCACAGCTATTTGTAAGGTCTCCCCAGACAGCCATTTCGCTTTTTTGCATTTCTTTTCCATGGGAATGGTCTTGATCCCTGTCTCCTGTACAATGTCACAAACCTCATTCCATAGTTCATCAGGCACTCTATCAGATCTAGGCCCTTAAATCTATTTCTCACTTCCACTGTATAATCATAAGGGATTTGATTTAGGTCATACCTGAATGGTCTAGTGGTTTTCCCTACTTTCTTCAATTTAAGAGCAGCCATGAAGAGATACTCCACGCCCAAGGTAAGAGAAACCCAAGTAAGACGGTAGGTGTTGCAAGAGGGCATCAGAGGGCAAACACACTGAAACCATACTCACAGAAAACTAGTCAATCTAATCACACTAGGACTACAGCCTTGTCTAACTCATTGAAACTAACCCATGCCCGTGGGGCAACCCAGACGGGCTGGTCATGCTGGAGAGATCTGACAGAATGTGGTCCACTGGAGAAGGGAATGGCAAACCACTTTAGTATTCTTGCCTTGAGAACCCCATGAACAGCATGAACAGTATGAAAGTCTATCACAGGATATTAAATGTAGTTCAGTATGCTGTATAATAGGGCTTTCCAGGTGGCACTGTGAACTGTGAAAATTACTCAGACATGTCCAACTCTTTGCAACCCCATGGACTGTATAATCCATGGAATTCTCCAGGCCAGAACGCTGGAGTGGGTAGCCTTTCCCTTCTCCAGGGGATCTTCCCAACCCAGGGATTGAACCCAGGTCTCCCGCATTGCAGGCAGATTCTTTACCAGGTGAACCACTGGGGAAGCCCAAGAATACTGGTGTGGGTAGCCTATCCCTTCTCCATGGGATCTTCCCAACCCAGGAACTGAATTGGGGACTCCTGCATTGCAGGTGGATTCTTTACTAGCTGAGCTACCAGGGAAACTTAGGAAGGACAGGTGGGATTATTTCCATTCCAATTTACATCAAAGTAAAAAGGGTGGGGTGGGGGGGATCTGAGCTGTTTGGGACTGAACCAGCCATTTTGACAGTATTGCCTGGTCAGTTCAATGAAGCAAGCAGTTGAATTAAGTCTTATCGGCCAAATCAAATCTCTATGATTTGCTAAATCAGTCCTGGTGAAGACATATAGGGATGTGTCATCATCGTCTATGAGGAGTACTGCAAAAAATTTGTTACTTACAAAAATTAAACCATGAAATACATAAAACACAAAATAATTTGCTTTTTTCATCATAGAGCAGAGTCAGATTCTCTTTAACAGTGACCCTGTCTCTCACTGAATATCTGATGTCTCCCCTTAAGGGAAAAGGTTGGCATTACAGCTGGAATAACAGAAATTTATAGAGTATATATACTGAATTATCAACAACTGCTTTCAAATGTGTGAAACTATGGGGAAAAAAGTGAAAAACCATTCATTTCAATTTAATTATTAGGTTGTATCTGTCTTTTTAATGTCAAAAGCAACCAGGTGTTCATTGAAAAACCCCAGATTCTATCACAATTCTCACAGGCTTTGCCACAAGGCAAAGTAAAATCCTACCAGTGGCTGACGATTTGCCCAAGATCACAGAACATCAACATGATGGACTCCAAGTCAAGGAGGACTTTTTTCACAGTGACGTGACCTAAACTAGAGCAAAATGTGTTGTTTAGTAGCTTAGAGTCTGAAGTCAAATTCCCTGGTCTTAAATCCCATCACTACCTCTTACTAGCCTTATAACTTTAGGCAAGTTACTTAGCTGCTCTGTGTCTGTTTCCACATCTGTATACTGGGCATTATAAGATAATGTTTGCTTTACGGAGTTTTATGGATATTAACCGTACTCTTGCCTGGAAAATCCCATGGATGGAGGAGCCTGATGGGCTGCAGTCCATGGGGTCGCTAAGAGTCGGACACGACTGAGTGACTTCAGTTTCACTTTTCACTTTCATGCATTGGAGAAGGAAATGGCAACCCACCCCAGTGTTCTTGCCTGGAGAATCCCAGGGACGGGGGAGCCTGGTGGGCTGCCATCTCTGGGGTCACACAGAGTCGGACATGACTGAAGCGACTTAGCAGCAGCAGCAGCAGCATGGATATTAACCCAGTCAGTATTTGTAAAGTGTTATGCAGTGGCTAGCCCACAGTACACACTCAGTAAAGCTCAATAAATTCAAGTCATCACTATTATTCCCTATTCTGAGTAGTCACAAGAATCACCAAGGACCTCTGCAAACTTTCTTCATGCTCCACTCATATTGACTGAATCAGTACACCAGGGATAATCTAAGAAATTTGTTTAATAAAAGCTCTCTAAATTAGTCTCCTGACCGACTCAGTTTTAACACTATTAAAGCACTAACAAATCTTAATGACTACCTCAAATAGTTATAGACTTCTCAGAAACAATCCATTTCTTCAAGACTAATTGCTTTCACATGCGTTACTTCACACATTTGCACTTATTTATATGCATATATGCCTGTTCACTACATCTAATTTATATTAATTATTCACCATGGTTTATTATAATTACTTCCATGTTGCTATAAGGAAATATGTTAAATGAGAAGACAATATATCTTACTAAAACGTAAGTACCATTGATGATAACAGACCTAAACTTTAATCGCTCCACCTATGGGATATTGATTTACTAATGTTCATTATCACTATGATCTGCCTGCTTTCTTGCATCCTTCCCTCTAAATGGTAACTGTTAGCTCATTTAACTATATATAGGGTATATATTTTAAATGTAAGAAATTTCATCAACAATGATGTATTCAATAATATTTCATTTTTTAGAGAGATATAAAAAGAAAAGCACTGAAAGCAGAGAAGTGATCTCCTTATTGAAAAACTGGGCTTTAAGGGACCAAATCAAGTAACAGGCAATACTGCTCCCTCAATGTATGACTTTTTGTTACCCACAGGCCCCAGAAACATTTGCACCACAAATTGCTTTCTAAAAGTAATAACACAGAAGACAAACGTTATTCATTTGGACCTAAAATCTATGGGGGACTTTCAGGGGTTTAGATGTTGTAGCCTGCAGCAGACAAGATAAGAAATACTTCAATAAAGATGCACTCAAAGGACTGTTTCCTCTTTCACTAGGAGAAAGGATTATATGAAATAGTATCTAAAATTATCTTAGAAAATTATTTTAATATGCACAGACAGACACATATAGATGATGACCTCTTTTTTTTCCCCCAGACAAACACTATAATTAGAGATCTTATCAGAATAGTTACTCTTTTCTGCACATTTTGATGGAAAGAGAATATGTTTAGTATGAGAGACACCTTCTCCCAGTCCCTAGGTCCTTCGCTGACCCCCCAACTGACCTCCTCAAAGGTGATTAACCTCTCCTAACTTGAGCTTTTTCACATGCAAATCAGGGAATTATTCCAAGGATTACATTTGATAATGTAAGATTGACTGATGCCTTACCTAATGCAGAGCAGGTATTCAGTAAATATGTGTTTTAAAAATGTTTCTTCTATCAATATTAACCATACTTGAGTGTTGATTGTTACTGTATGTATATAACCTGTTCTTCCATTTCAGAAGAGAAAATTGCATCCTTTTCCAATACCTATTGCATTTTGTAGTCAGTCCTCAACTGAAATTTTCAAGTTACAGTTCTTTTAATACATAACAATGAAATGATCTGAGAAGGCTTATAATATCTACTGAACCCAGAGTGCACCCAAATCTTCAATATTTATTCATTTGTAACCACTAAGACTGTTTCTGTTTGAAAATAAAGACAAGAAGGGACACCAGATGAGAGGTGAAGAAAGGAGGAAGAAGTGAACAGGAAAGGGACTGGCAGAAGGTAAAGAGCAGAGAAAGATAAAAAGATGGACTGTTACACAGTGAAAAAGATTTGCATCATCTTTTAGACAAAAAGTGCCATAATTACTCAGCATTACTGTAGATAAATTTTTTATATGTCAGTCACCAAGCTGTGAAACTAAAAGAATATTAACTCCTTTGTTCATTCAACAAGTTTCAGACAATGCATTAGGGTAAGACTTTAGGTTATGGAAAGACACAGAGAAACAAATCCATATGTATATATAAGCTATACACTGAGAAAAGTCAAGCAATATCTAAAAATAAAATGACCAAAGCACATACAATGGCAGATGTCTCACTGTAACTATTTAGTATATAGAAATTTAAAAACATTATCTTATGGTAGAGAGAAAGAATTTAAATAGAGAAGCACTTAATACAGAACCTGGACCCAAACATAATGCCAAATAACTACACAAATTTAAGCAAGTAATTTAAATTTTCTGGCGTTTGATCTATAATTATAAAGTGGGATGATAAAAATAACTTTGCCACCTATTGTACATTGCCTTTCTAGAAAATAAAGGTGAATGTGTGTTTGTTTTGAAATAAACAAATATGTACTATCAATATTTACTACAAATTGCTATCAAACGTCACACATGTCAACATTTCACATATGATGACTATCAATAGCATATAGATTCCTTTACAATGAGAATAAATAAAAATTAAATGATGAGTCATGTTCCTACATACAAAGATTTAATATTATAAAAATGTCATTTTTCAAGTGATAAAAATTTGAATATCCTTCATGATTATCCTTCAGTGAGAATTCTTAACAAAAGTTCAAATGGAATGAAAAACAGGTGAAAGACACTAGCTGAAATTTTTAAAGAAAGGAACACTTAAAATAAATTATTGTGAAACTAGCATTTAAAACTTTTTTATAAAGTACCAACAAGTCAGTTCAGTAGTTACTACCTAAATCTGACCCTCACCACACATGCTCAAAAAAACCCTTACAGATCAACTAGAGGAAGATGGTTCACAGATCTTCAGCATGACTAGAAAACAAAGAACATCAGAAATAAATGATGATTATCATAAGCAAACTCACAAATACCTGTGAGCAGAAAAATAAACAGGAATTATCAGAATATCTATGTTCTGAGACCCCACTCAAACCTTGCAGAAAGCAGGAAGGAATCTGGACAAGCTGTGAAGAGCTGTGAGGGAAACAGAAGACATAAAATGAACTAAAATCACCCTCAGAGGAGGAAGTCCACCCTATGTCTAAAAATTCTGGGAAAAAAGTCCCAGTAGATCAGCACACTGACTTCAAGGAAGGGACATAAAGGTGTGCAGGATTCAAGCAGGCAGCCTTAAAAAGGAGTGTTTCTGGCATTAAAAAGGATAAAAAAGAAGTACCTTTAGGAGTCTAGGTAGTGAAGGGGAAAAAACAAAAGGAGGAAATGTATGCAGCAGGGGAAAAAAAGGAACCATAAAATAAGATGAACAAGTATCTCCCCTCTCCTCCCAAAAGAACAATGCACTGAAAACACAGAACTTTGCTAAACTGAGAGAAGACAATCATGAACTATAAGCCCATCCACGAATGCAGAGATGTAAGAAAGGATCATTCATTACACAGTGATTAGCACACCAGGCTTCCCTGCCGTCCACTCTCTCCTGGAGTTTGTTCAAACTCATGTCCAGCGTGTCGACGCAACCATCATGCTCTGTCACCCCCTTCTCCTCCTGCCCTCAATATTTCCCAGCATCAGAATCATTTCCAAC
>NW_011494754.1:2006927-2022882 GCF_000754665.1 Bison bison bison | reverse complement strand
TCCAACTATGTAGCCCCAAATAGGCATTCTCTGGTAAAAGGAAAAATTATTGTTGTTGTTTAGTAGCTAAGTTGTGTCCAACTCTTGCAATGCCATGAACCCACCAGGTTCCTCTGTCCATGGGATTCTCCAGGCAAGCATACTGGAGTGGGTTGCCATTTCTGTTAAATCAGAAATACAAAGACTAAGGCCAAAATAGTAAACTCGGAGAAATGAAATTAGAGCTAACAATTCAGGAAAGACGTGGGGATGAAAGTGGCCATTTTAATCAAAAGGAAATTTATGGCTATACATTAAATGGCATTGAGATTAATGACTAAACATCTGAAAACAAATGTAGTTATATCTCCACCTCACTTCTTATACTAAATAAGTCCCAGATAGATTATTACTTTAAGTGTTCATAAACTTATATTGAAAGTTGTAGATGTTACTTCCTAAATATCTGAATAAAAAGATTTATAGATTAATGTAAAAATGAAAATATTTACTTAAAAAGCCATAAATGGAATCAAAAGGTAAATTATAAACCAGAAAGATGTTTGCAAAACATATTAGTATATCAGTGTTCCTTTGTATATATAATATCATTGTGTTGAGAGACCCATAGCTGGTGAATAAAATTAAGAGAATGAAGATTCCAGGGGCTTCCCTGGTTGTTCAGCGGTAAAGAATCCACCTGCCAGTGCAGGAGACTCAGGTTCAACCCCTGGGTTGGGAAGATCCCTTGGACAAGGAAATGACAACCCACTCCAGTATTCTTGCCTGGGAAATCCCATGGACAGAGGAGCCTGGCCGGCTGCAGTCCATGGGGTTGCAGAGAGTCAGACACAACTTAGCGACTGAACAACTACAACAAAAAAGGTTGAGATCAGTCCTGAGTGTTCATTGGAGGGACTGATGTTGAAGCTGAAACTCCAATACTTTGGCCACCTGATGCGGAGAGCTGACTCATTTGAAACGACCCTGATGCTGGGAAAGATTGAGGGCAGGAGGAGAAGGGGACGACAGAGGATGAGATGGTTGGATGGCATCACTGACTCGATGGACATGGGTTTGGGTGGACTCTGGGAGTTGGTGATGGACAGGGACGCCTGGCGTGCTGCGATTCATGGGGTCGCAAAGAGTCGGACACGACCGAGCGACTGAACTGAACTGAAGCAAGAGTAATATAACAAGCATTTTAGGGGGGAAAAATCACACAACATAATGTAGACGATAAATTATCAGGTTGGGGGCTGGCACCAGAGTAAAACAGAGAGCTGTAAAGAGTCAATGGCAATAATTGCAAGTAAGGAATGATAAGGGGCAGAGATAAGTAAATAGTGTTAGAACACAGCATTCTCAGTGATTGCACTGCGGGTTCACACTAATATAAACTATCATCTACTTCACAAATAGTTGGGTCAATATGAGGAAACATCAAAATGTATCTTCTGTTTTCATATGGTTAATTTAAAAAAGAAAAGGTTAGAATTTTGTCCATGTAGCAGAAAACAGAGGGCCTTATGCAACCAGACTAGAAAAAAATATAGTATGTGGCTCTTGCTAGTCCTTCATACCGCCTCCTTTTGTAATGAATGAATTATTTTGTACAGAAACAAATTCAATGCTGCTTGCTGATACCATAAGTTGAAGTAAAAGAAACCATATGTTTAGCAACACCAAAGGCAACTGTATTTGGTCAGAAACAGAAATGAAAATTACTTTTTGTAAAGCTTACAATATTAATAGCCCAACCTCAAATTGCATATACATTTTTAAATGACAATCTTGACACTATTTGATTAACCCATCTTAACCCCTTAGATTTTTTTTCACTAATATTCACAACAGACATTTATTACATTGTATAAACCATACACTTAAACCAGAAAATGGAAAAGGAGAAAAATTAACTAGGTTTTATAAACAAAGACGAAACATAAATAGCAGTGGCAGCTACACAATTTGGGGGGAAACATTGTGAACATATTCTCTAAGATGTATTTTCAACTATTTGCTGTTATGCATCTGTCAAATATTTGAAACATCCTTTATTTCCTAGAACAACAATCAGTGTCTGTATTTATACTGTCCTCCTTTAAGTAAGCTCAGTCTAATAAATCAAGAAATGATTTGCTCACACCTAACTTTTTTCAACTCATGACTACATGTGGCACACAGAAACATCTTAGAAGTTCCTTTCTTCCTATTTCTTTATTCTCAGACATTGTCAACTGTCCCAAATCTGCTCCCCAAACTCCAACAAATCACCTGTTTATCCAGCAAAGATAAGTTTATTAAGCCGGCTGCAGTAAGAGAGAACACCATTACTCAAAAATGTCTCAGAAGGTTCATGTCAGGAGCAGATTTCCATAGGACTCTTGGATCTGGACTCACATGATTTAAGGTAGGTCTTTCAGTGTGGGGCCTGGCTCCATCTGGGACTGGGATACACCCATGATGCAATATTTTAGGTAGACACAGTGAAGTTATAGTCTTGAAACAAGCCTTGATGTGTAAATAGGTGTTTGTTAAGTGAGCTGTTTGCCCAGATGAGCCATCCACTGTCCCGTGCATGGCCTGTTTACCCGGGTGAGATAAGTGTTTGCTCTGATAAACTGGTTTTCAGGAAGTTCCCAAAACATACAGTAAATGTATTCATTGGTTTCATCCTTTTCTTCCTGGGCAAGAATTTCTTGGAATACATGCTAAAGCTATGTTGACATTGGAGGCCTCAGTTGTCATAAATATCATGGCCACATTTCTAGCAGTTATTTATTTCCTTTTAAGAGAAAAGAGAAGGGTGGCAAACTTCTCTTAGTTCTTAAAAACTATTGGATCCAAGAGACACAGAGAAGAATTGGCTCTGCTCCCTCTTGGACCAACTCCATCTGTCACATTTCACATCTCATGTCCCAAACATAACAGACGTTATAAGGCTCAGTATGTCAAAAAATTGTAATCATGAATAGGGACAGAACTGGAGAGGAAAGTACTAGGGAGCTTGATATAAAATTCAGACTCCTAAGAAAACAAATGAGATTTCTTTTATTGCAGTACTCTATCGCCCAGCTTCTAGCATGAGATCATCATGCTTCCAGGGATTCATCCATAGACACCTGGGGAATCATTATTCTGCCTACCCCAATTTACCCTCTGATTTTCAAGATTCATAAGTAAAATGCATTCACCCTATCACAGCATCCTGAGTCTCCATCTGTTCCACAATCAATATTACTACAGTGTGTGTGTGTGCGCACTAAGTCACTTCAGTCATGTCCAACTCTTTGCACCGGGCTCCTCTGTTCAAGGGATTCTCCAGTCAAGAATATTGGAGGGTGTTGCATGCCCTCTTCCAGGGGGGATCTTCCTCACCCAGGGACCGAACCCACGGCTCTGCACTGGCAGGCAGTTTCTTTACCACTAACACCACTGTGATAAATGCCTCCTTAATTGTTTAAGGTAGCTACTTTCCTCTCTAGTGAAAGTGAAAGTGAAGTCACTCAGTCGTGTCTGACTCTTTGTGACCCATGGACTGTAGCCCACCAAGCTCCTCCGTCCATGGGATTCTCCAGGCAAGAATACTGGAGTGGGTTGCCATTTCCTTCTCCAGGGGATCTTCCCAACCCAGGGATCGAACCCAGGTCTCCCACTGTTGACTGAATAGAAGAGGAGAGAGAATGGAAGAAGACAACATTTTTTTATATATAGATTTTGAATTTAGGCTTTTCAAAGAATCAAAGAGTGAAACCATCTTCGGTTTCCTCCACAATATTGCAATGTTTTATCAGAGTGTTTTTCTCTTAATTTCAACAGTACATGGCACCCTAGCAGGTCCCAAGGACCTTCACTCTTACAGAGGGATCAATGTGAGTCTTTATAAACCTGTAGGAGCCAAACAAGTTAAAAACGAAAATGAAATTACCAAATCATCCCCTTTGATAACACTTCAAAATTCAAAGATAGAGAAAATCCACTGTTCTCCAATGTTTAGCTGATTATAATTTCAGCTCATATGTTAACTTGAGGTCAAATTTGGTGGTTAAATTGTGTGTTGCTTCTATTTCCCTCTCCTTTCTTTTTTTAATCTTCTTTTTCCTTCCAATTCTACATTACAGCATCTCTACTTATCTTGTCTTTTAGTTCTAATTCTCCATGGCTCTGTTCTCATACTCGTTTAATGGCTGTCATATAAATTTTTGTGAGTAAATAAGCCTACATGTATACTTATATCTGAGCTAATGATGTTTCCAGTCTGATTATATAGAAAAACACTGGCAAAGGCAGGAATGAAGCTAATTTTTTTTTTTTCCAGAAAATGTTGGCAGACCGTAAGTTTCTTTTTTTTTTTTTAACTTATCTACAGTTACAAATATGCTTGCTACCCATGTGCCATACAAAACCTATCTAGGTTGTTCCAATTTAAAAAAAAAGAAAAAGATGTATAAAATCCCAAATGAGAAAGATTTATAGCAGCACAGCTAAGTGTCCAAACACATCTAGAAATTAGCATTATAAAATAGCTTACACTTCTAAAGCATTTTGCCGCTCACAAAATGGTGAGCACAACTGTGAGTGTTATTAGTTCCCTCTGGATGTGTCAGATGTGCATTTGCTAGCTTTTTATTTGGTCAGACTTTTTTCTCCCTAAGAGTTCCTCCTTGCTGGACATTCCTTAAAAAAAAGTACCTCTGACTACTTTGGTGATTCTTCCCTTCCAGTGGTTACTTAAAATTAACTTAGTTACCAGATTTTGGTGGTCAACCCCAGATCTTGTGTTACCTCCCTCCTCTCCAGGTAGTCTCCTTAAAAGGATTCCTTTTAAAATGATCCCAGGTAGTTCCCATTTGGAAATGTCTTAAATTCATTGGAAAAATCACACATCCCTACACCATTATCAGTAGAAGCACAATTCTCCTTTTCTTTGCTCTGCTGCTTCATATCCAAACTCCAGGAGAAACATATAGAGTCCTCCAAAAGTCCCCTTGAAACTCTTCTCACCTGCATTGGTTAAGAAAATGTTACTTGTTCCAGACAGTGGAATAAGGGTGAAAATATTTGCATTTCTAGACCTTAACATATCTTCCACAGTCCTTCACAGTCTCTCTTCCCTTCCAACCCTGAATACACAGGCCACATGTTGTAGGAGACAGAACTCTACGATGGAAGAATACTGGATTCCTGTCATCAGTTGGAGAGGAATCACCCAGGATAACCAGTCTATCATGAACATGCATGTTAGACTCTGAGTGAATTATGCAATTGTATGTTTATTAGAAGGGAAGGCAATGGCACCCCACTCCAGTACTCTTGCCTGGAAAATCCCATGGATGAAGGAGCCTGGTAGGCTGCAATCCATGGGGTCGCAAAGAATCGGGCACAACTGAGCGACTTCCCTTTCACTTTTCACTTTCATGCATTGGAGAAGGAAATGGCAACCCACTCCAATGTTCTTGCCTGGAGAATCCCAGGGACAGGGGACCCTGGTGGCTGCCGCCTATGGGGTCGCACAGAGTCGGACACGACTGAAGGGACTTAGCAGCAGCAGTGTTTGTTAGAGCAGGTAATCTACCCAAACTAATGCAGACCTATACCCAGAAGTAGAAAGATGCTATAAGAAAAACATAAGATTTGTGGCTTTAATTTATTAGACATGCAAAAGGAAGCCAAGATTGCTAATATAAAAGTGGATATAAAAGTGATCATTTAAGTTATACAGTGACAAAAATGTTGATAAAAATGTTGCTTATCCTACCTTCAAAAGCATACTATGTGCCTACGGAGCTTGCATCTCTAGGTCGAGAGGATGAACAAAAGAAAATGGTGTTTACTGATTGGTACTGACTGTTTATAGCAAACATTTCATGAAAAACTTAAGTCCCATAAAAATAAAATAGGTTCTTAAAAGGAGAAAGAAAGTAGAGTCAAGAAATTTAAACCTTCATAGCATCGAAAAATCTAATTCTTGGCCTCAAACAATAAGGAACAGGATTTTTAAAAGCTTTGAAAGAAAAGGTCTCAGACATTTTAATAGAACGGAGCGATTCAACCTACTGGTAAAACTCATTAACAGTACAATCTTCCCAACAGGTTATTTTAGATAGCCTCAAGGTACCTGCCAGTTAGTTGAGAAAGAGATATGAGGGAAAGACAACAAGGAAATCAAGAAGGTTTGCAAACTATGTCTTTGAAAGAACCTTGGGTGTAGCTATTAGTACATATAACTGACTAAAGAAATTAGAGCCATAAAAAGATCAGAATCAACTGTTTTTCAGGAAATTACATTGCCAAAGACATCACAAGCCTAGACTTTAAAAGGTTTTTGATTGTTTAAACAGCAGACAACTTCACCTTCCAAGATTTCTCTACCAGCAAGCAGTTGTTCAATTCTCTTATATCATTCCTAATTTTCTGTTAGGTCTATCTGCTACTTGGAGAGAGAGTAGCAAAGTACAAAAATATGATTAAAGATTTGCCCATTTCTCCTTCCAGTTATGTCAGTTTTTGCTTCAGGTATTTTTACTCTATGTTGTTAGATGTATACACATTTAGGATTATGTCTTCTTGGTGAACTGATCCCTTTATCATTATATAATGCTCTGCTTTAACTCTAGTAATTTTCTTTTTTTTAGAAATCTATATAAAAATAATACAATTATGTCAGCTTTCTTAAGATTAGGATTTTCTTGACACATCTTTTTATTTTTATGTGTCATTATATTATAAATGAGTTTCCTGTACACAACATATGTTTTGATTACTTTTTTCTTTATATCCATCCTGACAATTCCTAGTGTGCTTTTACTATTTATATTTCATATGATTATTGATATGTTTGGACTAGGGCTACCATTTTGTTGTTTGTTTTTGCTTATTTCCTCTGCTTTTCATTGTTTTTCTTACATCCTACTAGTTTAGTGTAACATTTATTATAATTCATTTTAATTTATCTATTGCAATTCTAACTGTATCTCTGTGCATACTTCTGTTTGGTGGTCCCTCTGGGATTAATTTTTTACAATAAACTTAGAATCAGTATTCTAACACTTTGTATGGAATGTAGAAACATTTATCACTATAAATATATATATTAATATAGAAATATCCTTTCATTCGCCACCTTTTGTTTTAGTTGTTTTATAGATTACACCTACATATATTAAAAAAAAAATCAAACCATGTTTTAAATTTTTCTTTCAATAGTCATAAATATATATTTTCCAGTCAATCCCCCGGATATATGATTGTGCTTTTAATAACCATATATATTTTAAAGAACTTAAAGAAGAATGATCTATTATGTTAACCTAAATATTTCCATTTCTATTGTTCTTTATTCATTCCTGATGTTCCAAGCTTTTTTCTGGTATCATATCCCTTCCATCTGAATAACTTACTTAGCAATTTTTTTATTATTATTTTTTTTACTTTACAATATTGTATTGGTTTTGCCATACATCAACATGCATCCGCCACAGGTGTACACGTGTTCCCCATCCTGAACCCCCCTCCCACCTCCCTCCCCATAAAGCAGGTCAGCAGACAACAAATTCTATTAGCTCCTCTTCATCTGAGAATGTCTTTATTTTCTCTCAATCCCTAAAGGATATTTTCACTAAATATAAAGTTCTAGCTTAATTGTTCTTTTCTTTCAGCATTTTAAAAACGTCTGCAACATTTTCTTCCAGCTTCCCTGATTTCCAATAAGAAGGCTATAATCATTTAAATTGCTGGTTGTGCCTATAGGTAATCTATCACTTTTTCTCTAGCTGCTTTCAACGTTTTTTGTTATCTTTAGCTTTTAGCAGTTTGGTTGTAATTTGTAATTTGTCTAGGTATGCATTTTTGTAGATTACCCTATTCCATTTCTTGAACCTGTAGATGTATGTCTTTCTTCAAATTTGGAATTTTTCAGCCATTATTTCTTAAATATATTTTTTCCAGCAATAAAATATTTCTCATTTCCTTCTAGGATTCCAACCTCATGAATGTTACACCTGTTGCTATTTCCCAAAGGACCATGTTGTTCAGATTAGATTATTTTACTGTCCTCAAGGTCAATGACATCTTTGTCATTTTCATTCTGCTACTGAGCATATCAAATGAGTTTGTATTTGTTACTATATCTTTTTCAGTTCTAAATTTTTCATTAAATTATTCTTCATACCTTTTGCTTGATAAGTCTTTCTATTCATATGTTTCAAGAGTGTTGAAGCCTTTATGTAATAGCTACTTCAAAGTCTTTGTCAGATAACTTTAACCTCTGTGGCATTTCAGTGGTGATTGTTTTAGACTTTCCCGGCCACATATAAACTGAATACTTTCATCCATGATTTTGAGATTCTTCCATTTTGTTGAGTATAACAGTAATTAACTTTTTTTTTTTCTTTGCTAAGCACCTTTCCTAGCCACCCTCCCATCCCAGGATATCTTGTTGCATTACCTTATTTAACATTCTTTATTATCTGTATCACTAACTGAAATCATCCATTTATTTTTAAATTTTCAAATAGAATTCATCATTATTTAGAATGTGTGTGTGTGTTTTTTTTTTTTTTTTGGTGTGTGCTTAGTGAATGATTTATTGATTTTTCTAACTCAAAACAGTTGATTTTTTTAATTTAAATTTATTTATTTTAATTGGAGGCTAATTACTTTACAATATTGTAGAACAGTTTTATACTTACAGAAAAAAATGAGAAGAATGAACCTATTTGCAGGGAAAGAACGCAGATTCAAATGTGGAGAATGAACCTGTGGACACAACAGGGGAAGGAGAGAGTGGGACGAATGGAGAAAATAGATCACCATATATACACTGAAAGTGAAAGTCACTCAGTCGTGTCTGACTCTTTCTGACCCCATGGACTACACAGTCCATGGAATTCTTCAGGCCACAATACTGGAGTAGGTAGCCGTTCACTTCTGTAGGGGATCTTCCCAACCCAGGGATCGAACTCAGGTCTCCTGCACTGCAGGCAGATTCATTACCAGCTGAGCCACCAGGGAAGCCCATTACCATGTGTAAAATAGATAACTGGTAAGAAGTTGCTCCATAACACAGGGAGCTCAGCCTGGCACTCTGTGATGACCTGGGGTGGTAGGAAGAGACGGGGGTAGAGGAGGGATGCTCAAGAGGGAGATGACATATATATTATTATGACTGATTGCATTGTTGTACGCCAGAAACCAACACAACATTGTAAAGCAATTTTCTGCCAATCAAAAATAAGTTACAAATAATAATAATAATAATAAACCCTCACATATATTAAGCTAAAAACAAAGCAAAATAATGAGAAGATAGTATAGAGAGTTCCCATATACCCATCCATTTTATTGATTAGTATCTTACTTTGCATGAATATAACATAATTTGGTAACCCAGTCTCTTGATGACTGATATTTGATACCTCATTCCTTTATATTGCTGAGTTGTGTCCCATTGTATGGATGTACCACAGTTTGTTTTTCCATTTATGTACTGAAGGATATGCTGGTTTGGTTTGTTGTTCAGTTGCTAAGTCACGTCCGACTCTTAACAACCCCACAGACCACAGCATGCCAGGCCCCTCTGTCCCTCACTGTCTCCCAGAGTTTGCTCAAATTCATGTCCATTGAATTGGTGATGCTATCTAACCATCTCAACCTCTGCCCCTTCTCCTTTTAACAATGATGAATAAAATTGCTATAAACATTCATGTGAAGACTTCTGTGTGACTATACATTGTCTTGACTGTTCCAGATCTCTTTCTTTTCCATATCGACTTTAGAATCAATTTGCTAATAGTCACAAAATAGCCTGCCAGGATTTTGCTTAGGAGTACACTGAATCAATTAATCAAGTTGGAAATAATAGTCATATTTATGGTATTGAGTTATCCAATCAATCAAGACAGTATATCTCTCCATTTAGTTAGATCTTTTATGATTTCTTTCCTTAGAGTATTGTAAACAAATTTCTTGTCTGAAAACAAATCCTATATGTATTATGTTAGCTAAATATTTCATTTTTAGGTATTACTGTAAGTAGTATTTTTTAATTCCAACATTTCAGTGCTAGCATAATGAAAAGCAATTGACCCTTGTATATAGACCTTGTATTAATTATTTGCTATAATTACTGTGATCTTGCTATAATTACTTATTCTAGAACTTTTTATTTTTTCATATAAATTTATTTATTTTAATTGGAGGGTAATTATTTTACAATATTGTATTGGTTTTGCCATACATTGACATGAATCCGCCATGGGTATACATGTGTTCCCCATCCTGAAAGTTTTTAAATAGATTATTCCAGATTTTTCTACATAGACAATCATAATGTCATGTGCAGATAAAGATGGTTTATTTTCTTGTGTTGTTTCTTCCCTGCCAATCTATATTTTATTTCTTTTTCTTCTTTTCTTCCTCCTCCTCTTCGTACTTTGTGTGTGTGTGTGTGTGTGTGTCTTGCTACTCCATCTATGACTTCCAGTACGATGTTGACTAAGAGTAGTGAGACAAAACACCCTTGTTTTCTTCCCAGTCTTGGCAGAAAACACTGAGTCTATAAACTGTGTCAGTTTGAGGAGGTGCCCTGATATTCTTAGTTTGCTAAGATTTTTTTATCCTGAATGTGTTGCATTTTGTCAGATGCTCTATAAATTGATATGATCATATGACTTCTTTGTTGTTGTTCAGTCACTCAGTCATGTCTGACTCTTTGTGACCGCATGGACTGCAGCACGTCAGGCTTCCCTGTACATCACCACTTCCCGGAGCTCGCTAAACTCATGTTCACAGAGACGGTGATGCCATCCAACCATCTTGTCTTCCGCCGTCCCCTTCTCCTCCTGCCTTCAATCTTGCCCAGCATCAGGGTCTTTTCCAATCACTCAGCTCTTCACATCAGGTGGCCAAAGTATTGGAGCTTCAGCTTCAGCATCGTCCTTCCAATGAATGTTCAGGATTGATTTTCTTTAGGATTGACCGTTCGATCTCCTTGCAGACCAAGGAACTCTCAAGAGTCTTCTCCAGCACCACAGCTCAATGGCATCAATTCTTTGGCACTCAGCCTTCTTTATGGTCCAACTCTCACATCTGGACAGGACTACTTTCTTCTTTAGCCTGTTCATTTGGTAGATTACGTTGATTTTCAAATATTGATCCAAACCAGCCATACATATCTGAAATAAATCCCACTTAATAGTAGCACACACTTCTGTTAGTAGTAGCACAGTTCTAATTCTCCTGTTTGTGGAGGACACTGCGCTATGGCAAAGTAAAGAAGTGGGCCTGGTGGGTTTGTTCTACGGCTGAGACTTGATATAAACAGCTCTAACAAACCCTGCAGCCTCTTTCACTCAGAAGACAAGGAATGATTCACGAGCCAGTTGTAGGGTGTGCATATTCCCTTTTGTCCTCTACATTCTTCAAAACAATGTCCTCTTCTGCAGAGAACGGTACACACGGCTATTTAAGCCCTGGTCCTCTCAACACACTGGAAGGCTGGTGGGTGTGGCTTTTCAGGACACTGTATACAAAACTATCAGCTTACGGATGACAAAGGGATAGAACAAAGATAAAACCTGAATAAAAGGAGAACCTTTCAACCATGAGATTCTAAGAAAAAGATTGCTATCCGGGAATTTTAATGAATTGGTTTCATCACTGACCCCTGGAAAATGTCAAGTTCCACATTTATATGGAAATGGAAAGACACACTGAGGCTTGTTAGCAGCAGTTTATCACACTGACTGCTGTTATTGTGCTCGTTCTCTCTCTCTTCCTCCCTCTGAGTCTATCTATCTATACATATATACAAACACTCAACCCTTATACCCTCAGATCTGTTTCCTCTGAATCCTGGCAGATGACAACAGTGTTGAAAAATGTGGCCAGGTGGGGCTTCAGAAGAGGCCCTGTGCTAAATCATATATGAACCAGCTGAAGACCCACAATGAGGAGCAAATTTGGACACAAGATTTACCGCTTCATTTTTAAGTGCTCTCAGTAAGAAAAGTTCCACCAACAGTTATCAAATAGGACCTTGAAATAAGATAAGCTATCCACTGCCTGTTTTCAAATATTGGAGCCTTATTGCATAATAACACCAGTATTAATAATTATACAAATATTACTAATAATACAAGCAGAAATTGTCCCAGTAGACTGTTTCTAGGTCCTAGTCAGCTAGTAGTAGCTCATCACGGTAATTTTCTCTCTGTTGAGACACTTATCTCTTATTTCCCTCCAAGTTTTCTTTTTATATCTTGCTTTCCCCCCTGCCATTCTTCAAAGCCTTCTTAATGAAGATTTCACAAGTTTAATAAGGATGTTATCATGAAGCAGGAGGTTTAAAATGAAAGTTTTAAAACCTGCTTCTGTGTGCCTGGGCATTTGCATTTTATCCAGACAAAACGCAGTAGTAATAATAGCTACAGGTAAAAGCAGGGGATCTTTCACTATCATTTTGCCTTTTAGGGGCTTTTAGGATTCCACGTTGCTAAGGCAATCTTCATCACAGTGCATCACAATGGGAGAAGAAGTTGTAACCAGAGCTTGGTCAGTCTAAACAGTGTACAGTACTGTGACCCCAGGTCACATTCTCTACCAGCTGAGGAGAGAAAGTAACCAAAGAGGAAGAAAACACCCCCTTGGCAGCTTTGGGGTACTATATGGGCCCTTGAGATAAAGTGAGATGAACTTGGGTGGCTCAGAGACCTGCAACTGAGATGTGGGCCAAGCTATAATGCAGTCCACCCAGGTCCATTAACATTAGGACCATTAAGAAAATATGATTAAAATAAAAATATACTGTCCCCAGCTTAGCTTCATCAGCTTCCATGCTAGCAGGGACAGACATTGAGACTTGTAAGTGGCCATTCAAATTATTTGAGGAAAGTGAGGTCTCCACTTGTTAACCATAACATCACTTTAAGAGATATCGGACAAGAAATAAATCCAGAATTTAAAACAATGATAACAACAACAACAAAAAAAAAACCCTATAGATATAAAAAGACATCTCCCAATCTTGTTCTTGACTGTTCATCTCAGAATAGGAGAGCAGAAAGGCTTTTCAAATTTATCTGCCACTTATTTTATACTACAATACAGTTGAGGCATAGAGAACAGAAGTGATTTGCCCAAGAATATAAGGCCAAATCGAGCTTAGAATCTAAGTCTCCTAACTAGAAGGCCAAATATTTTCCTATTTGATGATGAACCATATTTAAAGAATCTGCATGCTGATTCTTCTGAGTTAGAAATAAAAGCATCTTGATCTCGTGCCCACCTACAGACAATCAGGGTATCTCAGAGACCAAGAAGGATGTTAGTTCCCTAGCAGTATAAATTTCCTTCTTCATATATCTAAAATCTCCAGGACACTGGATTCAAAGTTATTAAGGGTCATGTGGTAATTTCTGGTGGTGGGAAAAGCCCACCATACAAACG
This sequence comes from Bison bison bison, assembly GCF_000754665.1. NCBI lineage: Eukaryota > Metazoa > Chordata > Mammalia > Artiodactyla > Bovidae > Bison > Bison bison. Next base: position 2,009,454 of record NW_011494754.1, on the reverse strand, counting down.
CCAATATAAAATCTGCATTCCCCCCTCCCACCATCCATTCCCAAATGTATAAATGGTATAGAAAGACTTCTGATACGATGGTGTTTCTAAGAGTAGGACATGACTTAGCAACTGGAAAATAACAAAAAATCACTTTCTAAATCATACAGCTTGCTTTGGACTCCCAAATTAACAAAACCATCAAGAAAGTTATTAAATACATCAAATCAACTGTATTCACCACTGTAATTCTCCAGAGATTTCCAAAAAGAGTAGTCTATAAGTACTAGAGCCTATTTTCCCAGGGATTGCACAGGTCCATGTAGGCCCAATGCCTTTCTCTCTCCTCATACATCAACCTTTCCCAGTCTTCTTATTACTGTAACAATCTGGAGTCTATAATACTCACTTACAGAGCATCATATTTCTATAAAGAATCCACCTACCAATACAGACAAACTCTGGGAGACAATGAAGGACAAGGAAGCCTGGCATGCTGCAGCCCATAGGGTCACAGAGTTGGACACGACTTAGCAACTGAAAAACAGCAGCCAACAAAGGAGACACAAGAAAGGTGGGTTCAATCCCTGGGTTGGGAAGATCCCCTGCAGTAGGAAATGGCACCCCACTCCAATATTCTTGCCTAGGAAATCCCATGGACAGATGAGCCTGGAAGGCTACAGTCCACAGAGTCACAGAGTTGGGCACAACTGAGCAACTGAGTAGAAGGACAAGTACTGCCATAATATCTCTATGAGACATTACAGTGAGCCCAGGAGCCTAGTTACATGCTTTCAATCTCATCTCCATGCTCTTTGGACATATTTCCGTAGTTCAGTTCAGCTCAGTTCAGTCGCTCAGTCGTGTCCGATTCTTTGCGACCCCATGAATCGCTGCACGCCAGGCCTTCCTGTCCATCACTAATTCCCGGAGTTCACTCAAACTCATGTCCATCAAGTCGGTGATGCCATCCAGCCATCTCATCCTCTGTCATCCCCTTCTCCTCCTGCCCCCAATCCCTCCCAGCATCAGAGTCTTTTCCAATGAGTCAACTCTTCGCATGAGGTGGCCAAAGTACTGGAGTTTCAGCTTTAGCATCACTCCTTCCAAAGAAATCCCAGGGCTGATCTCCTTCAGAATGGACTGGTTGGATCTCCTTGCAGTCCAAGGGACTCTCAGGAGTCTTCTCCAACCCCATAGTTCAAAAGCATCAATTCTTTGGCGCTCAGCTTTCTTCACAATCCAACTCTCACATCCATACAGGACCACTGGATAAACCATAGCCTTGACTAGATGGACCTTTGTTGGTAAAGTAATGTCTCTGCTTTTCAATATGCTATCTAGGTTGGTCATAACTTTTCTTCCAAGGAGTAAGCGTCTTTTAATTTCATGGCTGCAGTCACCATCTGCAGTGATTTTGAAGCCCCCCAAAAATAAAGTCTGACACTGTTTCCCCATCCATATCCAACTAAATAACCACTGCAGTTAATTTAAACATTTAGAAACTGTTTTTTCTATGTTGTCATTGTTTTTTGTCTTCTTATGAGTCCAGATCTCTTCTGCCTGGCTAAGTCTGCCTTACTTATATGGCTTCTCTTCCCCATAAACCAAGCCCCCCCAAAAAAGAGTAACTGTGGTCTCCTAATGAATCTCTGTATATCCCAAAATGGCGAACTGATTCTAGTTTGGGGGAAACATTAAAAAAAAAAAAAAAAAAAGACTTTGTATTCTGGACTAAAAGCAGAAGGAAAAAGAATTTAGAGAGAAGGAAAAAAAGAGTAGGAATACCGTGAGGATAAAAGCGCTGACAGTTGGTTTCTCTTTTGTAATGCAAGTGACTGACTGCAAAGACTTACACACTGCTTAGACTTACAGATTTACAGACTGCTGTCTTGATAAACGCATTGCCAGCCTCAGAACAGATAGAAAGTCAGGCCAATCCCACCCACGCTGACCCGAGCAGGCAGGCTCTTTTGTTTTAGAGATCTCTGCTGATTTCTGAAACTGACCATTTGAGCCACTTGTTCTTTCTCTTCCCACTCCTATGTTTTAAATTACTCAGCCATTAAAAAGAATACATTTGAATCAGTTCTAATGAGGTGGATGAAACTGGAGCCTATTATACAAAGTGAAGTAAGCCAGAAAGAAAAACACCAATACAGTATACTAACGCATATATATGGAATTTAGAAAGATGGTAACAATAACCCTGTATACGAGACAGCAAAAGAGACACTGATGTATAGATCAGTCTTTTGGACTCTGTGGGAGAGGGAGAGGGTGGGATGATTTGGGAGAATGGCATTGAAACATGTATAATATCATGTATGAAACGAGTCGCCAGTCCAGGTTCGATGCACAATACTGGATGCTTGGGGCTGGTGCACTGGGACGACCCAGAGGGATGGTATGCGGAGGGAGAAGGGAGGAGGGTCAGGATGGGGAACACGTGTATACCTGTGGCGGATGCATGTTGATACATGGCAAAACCAATACAATATTGTAAAGTTAAAAAAAATAAAATAAAATATATAAAAAATAAAAAAGA
>NW_011494754.1:1981328-2006827 GCF_000754665.1 Bison bison bison | reverse complement strand
CACCAATAAAGAGTAACATTTGAAACCCAGGTCCCCCCACTCTACCCCAGGTCCATGTGCACTCTGTCTCTCTTTCTACCCTTATGTGTCATGTAATTTCCAGGACCTGCAATACATACATACATATATATATATATATATATATATATTTTTTTTTTTTTTTTTTTTTTTTTACTTTCCTGATGGTTATAGCTGAGGGTATCTTGCAATTATAATAAGAAACAAGGGCCAGTGCAGCTACAACATTGGTTACCAGTAGGCTGAGACCAGCATAAAACAAAAGCATAACCAATGTAGCTCACATCAAGAAAAACTGACAGCAGATTTTCTCAGGAAGCCAAGGGATCATGGACACAGAATGATCTGGCCTTATATACTTAAAAACAAATATCCAGACTGAGAGATCTCCCAGGAATAGACAGACTGACTTATCTTTCAAATGTAGAAGACCAACATTTATCTCTGCTCCAGTACCTTTTAGCTACCTATTCATGTAGGTTTCTCACCTGTTTAAATATAATTTATATCTTGATCCAGCCTTACCAGGTCAGAGAATGAGACAGTTATAACCTACTAGACAATGGGGCTTAGGAGGATGATGTACAAGACACCTTACTGACCTCCACCTACAAAAAGCAAAGCTTACATCTCTAGAGAATAAGAGAAATTAGCTGTCAGATGGTGCCAAGCTGGTCACACAAACAAAGGCAATACGAGTCTTCCACTGTCATTGTAGACGTTGGCCAAGCTGAAAGTCAAGGCTGAAAATTCAATGAAGTGGGCAGCGCATTCCAATGAAAAGCTTTATAATATATTCAAACAAAAGGACCGTCTTCATTAATGTCACTGGTTACTAAGGTAAGTGGCTATGAGTTGGGTTCTTATCTCTCATTGCTCCCAAATAGAACAAAATCTACTGCTAAGGTTTGATTTTTTACTCTAAATTCCAATAGAGTATATCAATGAGATAAATAAGGTCCTAATTTTAAAAATCATAATGAAGTATCTGTTTTTTTTTATAAATGTGCAAATCGTGAAAATAAGGCAAAGGGGGCATTTTATGTTCTAATATCACGTGCTGCAGTCTGTAGGGTCACAAAGAGTCAGACACAACTTAGCAACTCAACAACAACCACAAATGCCATTCTGGAAAAACTAACAGATCCTCCCACTGATTCTTTAATTAAATCAGGGGACACAACACTGTTTGACCTGTCATTTATTATTTATTAGAGCCAACATTTTATGAAGTTACATATTAAGTTACAGACTTTTGTCTGACGGAAACACAAATTATTTCTTTCCAGGAGGAAAAGATAAGCTCAAAGGTTATGGTTTTATTTTCCTGGAGGACTTTAACCAGTCAGACTCCAACTTAGTAAATTTACCTCAATACAACTTTCCTGAGGGACTCACTACTTTTCTTCTATTCATCTTTTGAACCAGGCTTATTTTCATACTGGTTTCCTTGAATATTAATGAAATAAATCTTTGATGCATTTACTCTATATTTGTATGAAAGCTGAGATTTAATTTTTTTAATAATACTTTGACAGTTAGTGGCACTTTAAGTTCTCGGCTATCCTTACGACTTCTGCAATTTTGCATAATGTCAGTATTACATGAGCCATAGTTGCATAGGGAGTTAAAACAGACAACAGAAAGTTGAAAATGTAACAGAAAAATAAATAAAATATTGTGTTTCTAGCTTCTGTAACATGTGTCCCACTCAGATGTACAGAAATGTTGTTTTTACTGAACTCAACTTGCTCACAGCCTCCATTCCTTTTCAGTAGCTGAAAACACTTCATCTTGCCACTTTAAGTCAACTAAGTGTCTTTCAGTTGAAAACAAGAATTGCAGGTAGAATGGGGGCATATGCTCCTAATGTCCTTGGGCTTCTTTAATATTTCTCTAACTGTAAGGTTGTGACCACAAGGACAAATGTCAGTATTCTTGCTTTCCTGTATCTCTCTCCAGTTCCTTTCCTGGCCCCAAATGAGAAAAAAAAAAAAAACAAACAGAACAACTATTCTCTCTTGCCTTGTCCCTTTCTGTAAGTTACTCAACTCTGAATCTCCAGCTTCAGCTCCTTGGAAACCAAATATCTTCTCCTTTCACTAAAAGCCTAGATATTATAAGATGGGTAGAGATCTTGATTGGGGGCTTCCAAACTGTTTTATTTTAAATATATTCCAAGTACCTATTTTTGAATGTGAAAAAATATTTTAAAAAGGAAAACTGAGGGTCATCTTCCCTCAGTTTCAACAGATTAGGATCTTTGGAAAGAAGAAATTACCTGGAATAAAAAAAATTTTGAGGTAGTTGAAGAAATATCCTACTCTGCCTGTGACCTTATAATATAATATAAATGAGGTTTATCTCTCATTCTGAGCTTTCATAGGAAAGATAGCAAATACCAGTGTAAGAAACTTGCACACTAGTAGAAATTATGAAAACTGACATACCCTCTGTTTTTCTTTGCTTCACCTTTCCTTCTTTCTGGTATTTGTCTTTTGTTATATTTTCTCATTCAGTTACCTGTCTATGTCCATTTTTATTCTTGTTCCCAATGTTGGTTATTCCTCAGAAATCCTAGGGCCTTAGACTAATGAACATACTCATTATAAAGAACTCAAAATTTGTTACATATGAAAAAAATCTTTGATTTTAGGACCATAGTCCAATAAAAAAATAGAAAATTATTAATTGAAATTATAGTTTACTATTAAAACCATCAATAAAGATATAAGGTAAATAAATTAGTATTAAGCAAAGTTTTATTAGCATCCATTTTCCTTTTTTTGCTTATGAAAAAAAGCTTCAAAATCTCCACTTTCTATAGTCTCAAGCTTGTATATAATAAGATACAAAAATTTTGTATTCATCAGAATTCCAGTTAGCAAAGAAATTATATGATTTTGCTCTATAGGATGTTGATATCCTAAATTTTAAGACTTTCAACTAATAAATTGAAAATCAAAGGTAAAAATTGAAAGTGAAGGGGATGAAGTGATGACATGGGATGTGGTGTTGCCATGATGTACTGGGGAATTGTGTTTCCCATAATATATGTCCACATCCTAATTCCTTAAGCTTGTGTATATGACCTTATTTGGAAAAGGAGTTTTTGCAAGTATCATTAAATTAAGGTGTTCAAGATGTAGTGATCATGCAGAATTTGGGCCAGACCCCAAATCCAATGGCGGAGGTCCTTACAAGAGAAAAGCAGGAGAGCTGGGAGGCACAGAGACAATGAGAGAGGCCTTTTGAAGACAGAGGCAGAGACTGCAGTCACGCTGCCACCAAACAAACAACCCTTGAGAATCATCAGAAGCCGGAAGGAAACTTACCTAGATCTTTCAGCGGGAGTATGGCCCTGCTGATACTTTGATTCAGATTTCTAATCTCCAGAACTGTGAGAGAATAAATTTCTGTTGTTTTAAGCCACCATCTTTGTGGTACTTTGTTATGGCAAGACTAGGAAACTAATATACAGGCTACTGTTTTATTTTGTTTCACTTCAAATATTCAACTAAATTTGAAATAGCTCCACCAAAAGATGTTAGAGAAGCACTTAAATAGGTAGAAATGTTATCCGTGTGACAATAAGGTTTTTCTTATCACAGAAAGCACTGCCTCCACTGGTCCAAATAAGAAAGATTTGTAAATGAAGCCATGTAATTAGGATAAGTGGGTACTTAGAGAAAGAACATGTGAGAGGAAGACACCTTAAAATTAAGACTTTTAGATAATTTTAAGACAAGAAATAAAGTCATAAAACTTTGATCAAGAGAAGAAAGGGTTTAGATATGCTTTCATGACACTGATTTATATGCTATAAAAAGATAATATTAATAGTGCAGGTTTTGAATATGGATAAACCCATTTTTAGACATTTAAAGAAATTCTTTTTAACAAATGTACAACTTTAAATACAAAAGAGAATGCTTTGGGCATAGTTGTACAATGAGAATTATTTTCATTCAGTCATGTTAAATGTAAGCAAGATTTTTTTGGTGGGGAAAATTCAAGATTTAAACCAAAATAAGATTAGAGCATGGGCTTCTCGGGTGGTGCTAGTGGTAAAGAACCTGCCTGCCAATTTAGGAGACATAAGAGACGTGGGTTCAATCCCTGGGTAGGAAGATTCCCTGGAGGAAGGCATGGCCACCTACTTCAGTATTCTTGCCTGGAGAATCCCATAGACAGGAGCCAGGTGGGCTACAGTCCCTAAGGTCACAAAGAGTCAGACACGACTGAAGCAACTGAGCACGCACACATTCAAGAGTTGAGCATGAAGACTCAAAAGCATATTCCAAAGTGCAAATTTTGTTTGAAGCCAGTTGCAGCAGAAAAGGGAAGTATGCCCCAAATCCTTCAGGCGAGTCTGCAGCAGTATGTAAACCAAGAACTTCCAGAGGTACACGCTGGGTTTAGAAGAGGCAGAGAAACCAGAGATCCAATTGCTAACATCCATTGTATCACAGAGAAACCAGAGATCCAATTGCTAACATCCGTTGTATCACAGAGAAACCAAGGGAATTCCACACACACACACAAAAAAATCTACTTCTTCACTGAGTACACTAAAGTCTTTGACTGTGTGGATCACAACAAATTGTGGAAAATTCTTAAAGAGATAGGAATACCAGACCACCTTACTTGTCTCCTGAGAAATCTGTGTGTGGGTCAGTAAGCAACAGTTAGAGCTTTACATGGAGCAAATGACTGGTTCAAAATTGGGAAGGGAGTGTGCCAAGACTGTATAGTCATCCTATTTGTTAACTTACATGCAGAGTACATCATGCAAAATGCCAGACTGGATAAACCACAAGCTGGAATCAAGATGGCCAGGAGAAATACCAATAACCTCAGATATGAAAATGATACCACTCTAATGGCAGAAAGAGGAACCAAAGGGCCTCTTGATGAGGGTGAAAGAGGAGAGTGAAAAAACTGGCTTAAAATTCAACATTCAAAAAACTAAGATCATGGCCTCTGGTCCCATCACTTCATGGCAAATAAATGGGGAAAAAGTGGAAGCAGTGACAGATTTTATTCTCTTAGGCTCCAAAATTACTGCAGTCATGAACTTAAAAGACATTTTCTCTTTGGAAGGAAAGCTATGACAAACCTAGACAGTATATTACAAAGCAAAGACATCACTTTGCTGACAAAGGTCTATATAATCAAAGCTATGGTTTTTCCAGTAGTCATGTACTGATGTGAGAGTTGGATCATAAGGAAGCTGAGCACCAAAGAAACGCCTTCAAATTGTGGTGCTAAAAATGACTCTTCAGAGTCCTTTGGACTGGAAGGAAATCAACTAGTCAATTCTAAAGGAAATCAACCCTGAATGTTCCTTGGAAGGACTGATGCTGAAGTTCCAATACTTTGGCCACCTGATGCAAAGAGTTGACTATCGGAAAAGACCCTGACGCTGGGAAAGATTGAAGGCAAAAGGAGAAGAGGGCAGCAGAGGATGAGATGGTTAGATAGCATCACCAACTCAATGGGACATGAATTTGAGCAAACTCTGGGAGATGGTGAAGCACAGGGAAGGCTGGCACGCTGCAGTCCATGGGGTTGCAAAGAGTTGGACATGACTTAGCAACTGAACAGCAACAACACCAGCAACAAAAAGTGAAGCATAACTGCATGACGAGAGTGATATCAGATGGCTGGGCAAGAAGCAATATTCAAAGGAAATCAGCAGAGGATGGATAATGGAAACAGAAAATTCACCATCTTCTTATTCCCACAGTCACCAAAGTCTGACACATTTGCCCCCTTGTTATTTCTGGTCTGAAGGACTTTCTTCTCTTAGGTTGGTTTATATAAAATCAAGCAAAGGATGATGGCCCCTCACTAGACACCAGGAGGGTGACCTAGAACCTGGCAGGTGAGCAGAAAAGGTTTCTGAGGCCACAAAAAGAAGCTACTAGATATAACTCAACCAGTTACACCTTTTCTCAGTACAAAAATACACTGGTTAGAGAAATATAAAGATTATCTACCAAAAAAGGAAACATAAAGTGGATTCATTGAGTTAAATGTTTATCCCTTTTTGCATTCACAAGTGAAGATACAGGTGGGAGGGGATGATAAGATCTATAAATGAAGGTCTAAGCATGTAGCTTTATCTTGTTTTTCATAAATGAGAGAGAGAGTAATGGCACACAGATAAATATATAATTTCTTGAGGGGCAAAGTGAATATTAAAATATTGCAAATAAGGCAATTAAAACTATTCAATTTGACAAAGCACTGGACCCAGTTGAATTGCACCATAATTCATGAGGGAAAAAACAAGAGCAAGGGAAACAGAGAAGCCTTTGGCAAAACTATCTGATAGCTCAATAAGAAAAGAATAAAGGAAGCAATTGCATTTGAGTCACTAATAAGCATTCTTACATTTAAGCCAAACAAAATCATTAAAAGAACTAGTTTTCCCAACTTCAATTACTAAGCACAAAAATAAAGATCCACTCAAATCTATGCATTTGTGATTTACCTAAGGGAACTGGTCTGAACTGGGGAATTTAAGATTTATTTTTATTCAGATTTTAAGGAAACACTGATCATTTTATTAGCATGTTACCTAGTGATAATAAAAGCTCACTAATAAGCAAAGTATCCTAGATCACTCTGGATATGAGAGCTAATGATACTGCATTTCAAAAGCTGATAAAAAATAGTCAACACACATAAACAGTATCACTTAAAAACATCTTTTTGTAGAAATATGTGGTCTTTCCCACAGAAACACCTAATAACCGTTATTACATCGAGTACATTTTTTTACAGAGTAGGATAAAACCATTGAAATTCACACCCTCACGCGACACACAAATCATTTCTCCTTTGCCACTCTCCGCTGTCCCTGACTGGGGCACCCTGGATCATGTGTCTTTCCCTGTGATTCTGGAGTGACAAAACTCAGCCTCATCCCAGCTATGCCACCAAAATGACTAAGCCCGGTCAGGCCTGTAGAGCAAGGGGGTCCTTTGTGTAAGTTCTCCCCAGCATCCCCATCTTTGCTTCTTTTCGTCTCTGTAGCTTTTGTCACCCAGACCTCAGGAGTCTCTCTACTTCCTAACACAGAAATGGTCGAGTACTTGAAAAGCGTGAATGTTTGTGACTGCACCATTCTCATGGGAATTTCTAGTACACCTTGAGCAAAAAGGCACAGGCAGCAACGTGAAGCCAGGCCTACCATGGTCAGATACTCTGTCTAGTTAAAAGAGAATGTAGTGTAGGAACCTAAAAGGAAAGCCTTAAAAAAAGAAAGGAAACATAAAAGAAAAGGTTACGTTAAAGAAGCACAGAGCTAGATCTACCAGGTAATTTAACGAAGGAGTCAGACAAAGCAGAAGAAAACATGTAATGGTCCCTCCCTTCAAATCAGAACTGTCTTAAAAATAGTGCCATCTGCAGTGAGTCACCAGATGAGATCTCCAAGGGTGACTGACCCTTTAGAAAGAGAAAAGGCATGATTTGGTAGATACCTGGAAAACCTCCTCCTGCTCTGAGAGTCAATGGTTCTTTGATTTTCTTATTCAAAGTCAGGTCATGTTCAGAAACTGTCTGTGAACAACTATTACTATATTATCCACTTCAAGTACTTTCACCAATAACCTCAGTGGATCGTTGAAGCTCCTCAAAGAAAATTTTAAACTTCTCTTTACCTTTTAGAAACTTTATACAAAAGAGTAGAGGACGGAATTTTTCCCCTAGAAATGACTCCATGTATAATACCAAAGCATTGATTTATTATCAAGAACCACAAGCATTCCTTGACAACATATTGCTACATTATTATATTTATAAATATATAATTCACCCCAGAATTGGCATTAACAGTGAATTAAGTATTTTTCTTTCAAGTTGACTCAATCAAGAACAGAGGTGTATTAATGCAATTGGATTAAATAATGCTGCAATAATCAACAACCTCAAAATAGCTTAAATCATAACAAGCTTAAACATAACAAGGATTTATTTCTCATACACACACGGTCTACTGCAGTGCTGGGGGAGCTCCAGAGCAACAGTCTTTGATGCAGTAACTCAGAGATCTTGTATAATGTTGGTGGCCCATCCTCTAGCTTTTCTATGTCGAATTCACGGTTTCTTCTGTTTGCTATGCCATGATAAAAGAGAACTGGAGGATTTTGCATACATTCTTCTATATTTTGGCCCAGAGGTGAAAGATATCATTTCCAGCTCTCACTCATTGGACACATCTAGCCATATAACCCCAACTGCCTGCAAGATGGCTGGAAATGTGGATGAATAGATGGCATGTTGGATGATCACTGCAATCTAGCTCAGCTGCAATACAATAAGGGAAGTGGAAGATGAAGAACATTAACCTGAGGTTCAAGAAACAAGTTTTGGCTGACGACTTCAAAATCAATCTCTTGGGCTCCAACCTATATGTCCTGCTGCTGCTGCTGCTAAGTCGCTTCAGTCGTGTCCGACCCTGTGTGACCCCATAGACGGCAGCCCACCAGGCTCCCCCATCCCTGGGATTCTCCAGGCAAGAACACCGGAGTGGGTTGCCATTTCCTTCTCCAATGCATGAAAGTGAAAAGTCAAAGTGAAGTCGCTCAGTCGTGTCCGACTCTTTGCAACCCCATGGACTGCCGCCCACCAGGCTCCTCCATCCAGGATTTTCCAGGCAAGAGTAGTGTCTACTTAATCGCTTCTCTTGGATGTCCCACAAAAAGTACATAATCAACATGTCACAAACATTTATGGTTTCTCTGTGCTATACGTTTAGACTAAGGATATAAAAGATAAGAATGCTGCAACTCCAAGCAAAATCTCTGTACAGTATGGGAATGGCTGTGATGGAGGCAGGCTCCATGTGTGCTCCCAGGCTCCAGATGTTACCCTCTGAAATAAGAATGAATAATATGTTGAATAGATATCTCACTTTGATGGCATGCATATCAAGTAGTATATCAAAACTGTTCTGTGTTTAGTCAATTGAAATTTAAAAGCAATGTTTCAGAGTCTTGTCCTTTGGAAGCAACTTTGTGATAATAGACAGCATCATATTTAACAGGGATGTAAAAGATTTGATTAGGCACTCTCTGGGCAGCCCATGACACTAAACATATTTGAAGAAAAGGCAATAGCAAGTAAAGAAAATTGGAGATTTTTATCTTTCAATTATGTCATTACTCTGATCTCCAAAACTCTTTTCCTTTGGGAAATATACTTTGATCAGAACTAGAAATAATTTATCACCCAAGTTGCCATAATATCTTCTTGTGCTGTGTGTGTGCTCAGTTGTTCAGTCATGTTCAGCTCTTGCAACACCAAGGACTATAGCCTTCCAGGCTCCTCTGTCCATGGGATTTTCCAGGCAAGAATACTGGAGTGGGTTGCCATGTCCTCCTCCAGGGAATCTTCTTGACCCAGGGGTCAAACTCACATCTCTTGTGTCTCCTGAACTGGCAGGCGGATTCACTGTGCCATTCAAACATAGGATTTATATTAGTATAAGACCTCAGTTGAGCATAAATTTTATATATATATGTATGCTCCTGAATTTTATAAATATTATTATACTACCAGGAGCATATATAATATTATTATCAAATTATCAGTAAACATTCTTCAATGAAAGATTATAGAAATTTTCACTAGGCATGATTTAACTGGTAGAAAATTATAAGTAGGTTCAAACACAGTTTTTGCTTGAATGATGAACTATATAATCTTAAAAATTACTGAAGTTATTGAGATAGTTCAAATATTAATCTTTTTTCCTTTACTTAGATAGAATATTTACAACTGAAGACTTATGTCCCTATAGATTGATGCCTCTACCAACATTGATTTAATCTGTCCTTTGCTAACAGCATTAATATATTGACATTTTAAATCTAGGGAAAAAGAACTACTGAGTTGATTTACAAAGATGCCATATCAGTAAGAAAAATGAGTATCCCTGATCTTCCTCCTCTCCTGGTCTCTCCCTCCTCCTCTTCACATTTTTCTTCAGATGCAGATAAGTTTAATGACCAGATATTCCCTGGCCTGGGACTTTTTCTGTAACCCTGCTCCCAGCTAAATCAAATCAAATTTATAGCAGGACAAAGTGTTCTCTACTGGCAACCCCTATAGTCCATCTTGATGCCTACCCTTAAGTAGGCAAGTACTTCTTGTCTTAGAGATTCTTCTTTCATTCTCTAATCAAACTTTCTTTTTTATGACTTCAGGGCACTCTCCTCATCCATTACCATGGAAAAGTTTGACATGGTGATTTACAAAACGTAATAGTAACTAAGCCAACCCCCTTTAAGAGAGTAGCAGTGGTACCTGTTAACTACTGAGGGTCTAGAGGGTCCCATCACTTCATGGGAAATAGATGGGGAAACAGGGGAAACAGTGTCAGACTTGATTTTGGGGGGCTTCAAAATCACTGCAGATGGTGATTGCAGCCATTAAACTAAAAGACGCTTACTCCTTGGAAGGAAAGTTATGACCAACCCAGACAGCATATTCAAAAGCAGAGACATTACTTTGCCAACAAAGGTCCATCTAGTCAAGCCTATGGTTTTTCCAGTAGTCCTGTATGGGTGTGAGAGTTGGACTGTGAAAAAAGCTGAGCACCGAAGAATTGATGCTTTTGAACTGTGATGTTGGAAAAGACTCTTGAGAGTCCCTTGGATTGCAAGGAGATCCAACCAGTCCATTCTAGAGATCAGTCCTGGGTGTTCTTTGGAAGGAATGATGCTAAAACTGAAACTCCAGTACTTTGGCCACCTCATGAGAAGAGTTCACTCATTGGAAAAGACCTTGATGCTGGGAGGGATTGGGGGCAGGAGGAGAAGGGGATGACAGAGGATGAGATGGCTGGATGGCATCACCAACTTGATGGACGTGAGTCTGAGTGAACTCCAGAAGTTGGTGATGGACAGGGAGGCCTGGCGTGCTGTGATTCATGGGGTCGCAAAGAGTCAGACACGACTGAGCAACTGAACTGAACTGAACTGAATATGTACTAGGTACACCGAGCTAGGCACTCTACCACAGAATCTCATTTAATGTTTTAAAAGAGCATAGGTAGGCAGTGCGATGCAGGGACTATTCATTCTTTTCACAGTTGAAAAAGCTGAGCCTCACGGAGATGAAGAAACTATTCAAGATCCAGTGTTAGTGCTGGGATTCCAACCCAGGTGACTCCAAAATATAAGCTCTTTTTATTGTATCTTAACAGAAAACAATGGATTTCTAATAATGGAAATTCAAAGACTGTTTTTAAACTTTGCTAACAGCATTAGTATATTGACAGTTTGGTTAGAGACTTTTTCTTGCCCTTTGGGATTTCTTTGTTTTGTTTTGTTTTGCTTTTGTTTTGCAGGGTGGGGCAGGGGAGCAGAATGGTAGGATGGTAGGGGAAGGGCCTTGAATATCAATTACACTTATCAGAGGTCAGGCACACCACCCATGATCAGAGGTCAGATCTTCCTAAACCCAACGGACCAGATATTAGAACAAAACGTGAAGGCAAGAATTTTGTCCTTTTCTTTGAATTGTAAAAGATAAATTATTTTTCATTAAAAATCCCTTACAGAAGTGAAATGATGACATTCATGAACAGGACATTTATATAAGGTAGCAGTCAGCAAAAACAGCAGCAAGCACAAAAAAGTGCACAGCATGCTTGCTTCACTTCCCCAGGGACCGTCTCACATTCATCTCTGCTTCCTTGTAGTTAAAGCACCTGAGTTGTCAGACAGACCCCAGTGTGGGCTATGACCTCCAATAACCCGATAGGGCTCTACTCTCACTGCAAGGCCTTTCATGTTGAGTGTCATTTGCTTCAAGAAAGCATCTGGGAAGGAATTCTCAGATCCAAGCAGATATTTATTATGCAAACATTTTAATACAGCCCTGTAAAATCTCAGTGAAAAAATGTTATATGCTAAGACCATGATGAAGAAGACACAACAGTGTTATAAGACTATTCCCAGCAACCTCTTCTTTGTTTCCAATTAATAGATGGGAAGAAAGAGAATGTATAGGAAAATGCATGTTGGGGAAATTAGAGATATATCTGAATACCCTCCTAGCAAGGACAGTCCAACCTAGAATGAACAGTATGCCAAGATCCACCTCAGGAAAAACATCAGTCAGAAAGAGATATAATGGTTACTCTTGCTGAGAAGTCACTATGCCCTGGCCATTGTCCCAAGTGCCTTCCATAATTTCTTTCCAACTTCACAAGTACCCCATGAAATAGGTAAATAGTCTCATTTGACAGGTAAGCCAGTCTCTGGCTTAAGCACATATAAATGACAGAACTCAGAATCTGACTTTCTACAATAGTCAACACACTCAACTTTGATCAATTATTCATTTACCACTTCCAGAAATTTTCCTGTATCACCACCTGAGCAATATCAACTGTACAGTATATATAGAGAGAAAGAGAGATTTCAATGTAATTCAACATAAAATGTGTTATATATTTATAACTATTATACAATTATGTACATATGTTAATCAATGTAATTAGGTATATTAATATATAAATATATGATATAAACAAAATAATTGTTATTACATATAGCTAACCATTACTACTTACTCTTTCTTTGACTTAAAGAGAAAACCGTATTACAGACTAAATTGAGACTTAATCTTTTGCACGTTCAGAAGAATTGAAAGAGAACAGAAAAGAGAATCACTTTCTCACTATGTGAATTTTTGTTACTGTCTAATGGTGTACTCTTGCACTATCTGAAGTGGTCACTCCAAACACCAGTGCTAGGTGGGAAATACGGCATTATGATGGGTGCTCAAGAGCAAGTCAGACATACTAATTAACTGCAAGCAGAGGAAGGGGAACAAACTCCTCCAGAACTAAAACAGAATGGTGTGCCTAGAATGAAAGCGTTTTGAGTATTTAAGAGAGAGAGAGCAGCATGATTTGGTATAATCATGGTAGACTTAAAGAAAAGAGTGGGGTTTGAGTTGAAGGTTTTAGGACTCAAAGGCAGAAAAGGAGAGGGCGTTCCATGTAAGGCACAGCATGAGTGAAATTAAAGAAAAGAGAATAGTCACAAGACACTAAGAGGAAGCTGCCTTAAGAGATCAAAAGAGACTGGTGTAGCATACTGGAGAGAGGAAACACCAGTACACTATTTAGATTATTAGACTATAGAACATATTACGATCAAGATTTAAATATGACATGGTAGCTTTTAGACAACCAACAAGGTTTATTAGCTCACAGAACTTTATAAAGTTTCTTTCACTTAATCCTCATAATTGCCCTGTGGAGAAGGCATGAATGTCAAGATTTTATATACAGGCATATCTTATTTTACAGTACTTTGCTTTATAGTGCTTTACAGATACTGTGTTCTTTAGAAATTGAAGATTTGTGACAACCGTGCACTGAGCAAGTTTGTCGATGCCATTTTCTAACAAAATTTGCTCACTTCATGTCTCTGTATCATATTTTGGTAATTCTCACAATATCTCAAACTTTTTTGTTATTATATTTATTATAGTGATCTGTGATTAGTAATCTTTGATGTTACTACTACAATTCTCTGAAGCCTCAGATGACGGTTAGCATATTTTAGCAATAATGTATTTTTTAGTTAACCTATATACATTGTTTTTTAAAACACAATGCTAGTAAATACTTAATAGACTACAGTAGAGTATAAGCATAACTTTCAAATGCACTGGGACACCAAAGCAATTCATGTGACTTTATTACAATATTCACTTTATTGCAGTGGTCTTGAAGTGAACCCATAGTATCTCGAGGTATGCCTGAATAACAAAAAAGACCCCAAAGATGTTCACACCCTAATCCTTAGAATTTGTGATTATGTTACAGAACATGGTAATGTACTTTGTAATTACATTTAGTGTGCAAATGTAATTAAGATTACAGACCTCAAAACAGAGAGATTATCCCAGATTATCCAGGGGAACTCAATCTAATCATCTGAGTCCTTAAAAGCTGGCAATTTTCTCTGACTAGGAGAAAAGTTATGGCAGAAGAGAAAGGAAAAGAGATTTCAAGCCTGAGAAAGAAGATGCAACACTGCTGGCTTTGAGGTATAGGGGTTCACATGCAAGAACCAGAGAGAGCCTTCTAGGAGTCAAGGACACCCCCAGCTGACGGCCAGCAAAGAAATGGGACCTCAGTGAGTTACAACCATAAGGAACAATATTCTGCCAACAACCTGAACGGACATGGAAACTGATTCTTCCCAGAGCCTGCCAACGAGTCCAGTCAGTACTTTGATTTTAAACTTGTTAACCTGGAACAGAAAAACCAACTGAGCTGGAGAAACCAGTCTACATCTACAAAACTGAGAGATAATAAATCTGTTTTAAGCCACTGATTGTTTGCTGTTTATTACAGCAGCAACAGAAACCTAATACATTTACATTACACAAGTTGCCAAATGTCACAGAGCTAATGAAAGACCAAACTGCAACTCAGATTTAGGTATATCAAACTCCAGAATTAATTCTTATGCAGAGACATCACTTTGTTGAAAAAGATCTGCATAGTCAAAGCTATGGTTTTTCCAGTCATGCACAGATGTGAGAGCTGACCCATAAAGAAAGCTGAGCACCAAAGAATCAATGCTTTTGAACTGTGGTGTTGCAGAAGATTCTTGAGAGTCCCTTGGACTGTAAGGAGATCAAATCAGTCAATCCTAAAGAATTTGGAAGGACTGATGCTGAAGCTGAAGCTCCAATACTAAGGCCACCTAATGCGAAAAACTGATTCACTGGAAAAGACCCTGATGCTGGGAAAGATTGAAGGCAGGAGGAGAAAGGGGCAACAGAGGATGAAATTGTTGGATGGCATCACTGATTCAACGGACATGAGTTTGAGCAAACTAGGGGAGATAGTGAAGGACAGGCAAGCTTGGCATGGCTGCAGTTCATGAGGTCGCAAAGAATTGGACACAACTTAGCAACTGAACAACAGCAACTGTTATGCTAGGGAAGCCCCTATCACATTTCTAGCTGAACAAGATTACAAAAGTGATATTTACAACCACAGAAGCCAACTCGCCACCATCTGTGGAGCTGTTTGGAAAAGGAGGAACCAAGGGAGGAGGACTCGAGCTGATATATCCCACTCCTCAGAGCAAAGAGCTTTGTCTCTCCTCTCTTTGGTGCCTTCCCTTGGTAAGTAATGAATCACAAAAAAATAATAAAAATAATAAAAGTGAGGTTTTTCTACCATTCAACTTCTTGGGGGAATTTTGAAAATTATAAACTTAATTTTTGAGTGTTGGAGTTCACTTAAGCTTCAAGAAGGAGTGATGATACTAGATAATTTTCACTTCAAGAGCAGGCAGATGTGGAAGAGTTGAGAGCTATTATCCTTAGAATAAAAATGAAACTTATCATGTAGAATTACAGTAATAGCAGTGGCTAAATCAAAACTCACAAATGACAGTATATGATTTAAAACAAATTTTAAACCCATGAATGCTTATTCATTGAGATATTATTTCAAATATACCTAATGCAACTTACAATCATTCTATGAAATAGAAAGTACTATCCCGGGTTTGCTACAGAAGAGAAAAAATGAGACTCCAAACTGTTAAGCAGCTTGTCCAAAGTCATACTATTAGCACATAACCAATGGACGTGAGTCTGAGTGAACTCCGGGAGTTGGTGATGGACAGGGAGGCCTGGCGTGCTGCGATTCATGGGGTCGCAAAGAGTCGGACACAACTGAGAGACTGAACTGAACTGAACATAAGATTTAAGGTTCCTAACCTGTGGACTCCGTACTATTTCCACAGCATCACCCCGTAGCACTGAGGAAAAGAAGGTATGATTGTTAAATGACTTCACAGAGTTGTCCTCAAAATCAACTGGAACGTCATGCAGGAATAGGTTGTATAAAGATAAACCTGTCATCAATATGCAACATGACCTTGGTCCTAGGTCGCCTCATTCTCTGTGCCCCTACAAGGAGAGACTCTCTGGGGGGTTCCCTTCACTTTTTGTTGTTACCTGAAATTCCAGGATCACAAGGTAATTTTAGTTTTAGCATCCAATTCTCATTTTAAAAATGCCTAAAACATATGTGCCTCTTAATAGTGAAACACTATATTATGTTAGTAAATAAGGATAGTGGGGAAAGAAGCAGGAGGAATTAGGGGTAGCTTTGTTTTTTAAAATCTTGGTCCTCCTCCAAACTTGCACTCATCTGAACAGAGCCAGCACCTCCTTAGGGATCGTGGCTCTGAAGTAGAAGGCAGGCACACATGTCCAACCACAATCATTGGAAGCAGCTGTTCAGCCAACTGTGTTTATCCTTTCCTGGGGCTCCTTGCTCAGGGTAAGAAATGGTGTGGACAGATGAAAAGATGCTGCTCTGGCACTTCTGAAATGTGCTGAATTGCACCAGAAAAAAAGCAGCTAAAGTGTCAGAGTCAACTCTCCAGGGAAAATACAACTCTCAGCCACGGAAAATGGAAAGCAATGAAAGCCAGGCAAGAGAAATTCTCCTGGTCAAACACTGACATTTGATACACAGGTTCTGTGGATGTTTGCTAAACAGCGATGGAATAATTTCCTATTCATGCTGTTGCTATCTCAGCAACTGACATACAGGAAGAGAACTACAGTGATGGAGATTTCTAGAAAACAGAATTGAGTAGGATGCATTGTCAATGGGGCAGACTATAGAGCAGGGTCAGCTACTCCATGTTCAAGGTCAGGAGGCAGGGCCAGTAAGACGGTAGGTGTTGCAAGAGGGCATCAGAGGGCAGACACACTGAAACCATAATCACAGAAAACTAGCCAATATGATGAAACTAAGCCATGCCGTGTGGGGCCACCCAAGATGGACGGGTCATGGTAGAGATGTCTGACAGAATGTGGTCCACTGGAGAAGGGAATGGCAGACCACTTCGGTATTCTTGCTTTGAGAACCCCATGAACAATATGAAAAGGCAATATGATAGGATACTGAAAGGGGAACTCCCCAGGTCAGTAGGTGCCCAATATGCTACTGGAGATCAGTGGAGAAATAACTCCAGAAAGAATGAAGGGATGGAGCCAAAGCAAAAACAATACCCAGTTGTGGATGTGACTGGTGATACAAGCAAGGTCCGATGCTGTAAAGAACAATATTGCATAGGAACCTGGAATGTTAGGTCCATGAATCAAGGCAAATTGGGAATGGTCAAACAGGAGATGGTAAGAGTGAACATCGACATTCTAGGAATCAGCGAACTAAAATGGACTGGAATGGGTGAATTTAAGTCAGATGACCATTATATCTACTACTGCGGGCAGGAATCCCTTAGGAGAAATGGAGTAGCCATCATGGTCAACAAAAGAGTCTGAAATGCAGTACTTGGATGCAATCTCAAAAATGACAGAATGATCTCTGTTTGTTTCCAAGGCAAACCATTCAATATCACAGTAACCCAAGCCTATGCCCCAACCAGTATTGCTGAAGAAGCTGAAGTTGAATGGTTCTATGATGACCTACAAGATCTTTTAGAACTAACACCCAAAAAAGATATCCTTTTCATTATAGGGGACTGGAATGCAAAAGTAGGAAGTCAAGAAACATCTGGAGTAACAGGCAAATTTGGCCTTGGAGTACAGAATGAAGCAGGGCAAAGACTAATACAGTTTTGCCAAGAGAATGCACTGGTCAGAGCAAACACCCTCTTCCAACAACACAAGAGAAGACTCTACACGTGGACATCACCAGACAGTCAACACTGAAATCAGATTGATTATATTCTTTGCAGCCAAAGATGGAGAAGCTCTATACTGTCAGAAAAAACAAGACTGGGAGCTGACTGTGGCTCAGACCATGAACTCCTTATTGCCAAATTCAGACTTAAATTGAAGAAAGTAGAGAAAACCATTAGGCCATTCAGGTATGACCTAAATCAAATCCCTTATGATTATACAGTGGAAATGAGAAATAGATTTAAGGGACTAGATCTGATAGATAGAGTTCCTGATGAACTATGGACGGAGGTTCATGACACTGTACAGGAGACAGGGATCAAGACCATTCCCATGGAAAAGAAATGCAAAAAAGCAAAATGGCTGGGGAGGCCTTACAAATAGCTGTGAAAAGAGGAGAAGTGAAAAGCAAAGGAGAAAAGGAAAGATATAAGCATCTGAATGCAGAGTTCCAAAGAATAGCAAGAAGAGATAAGAAAACCTTCTTCAGCAATCAATGCAAAGAAATAGAGGAAAACAACAGAATGGGAAAGACTAGAGATCTCTTCATGAAAATTAGAGATACCAAGGGAACATTTCATGCAAAGATGGGCTCAATAAAGGGCAGAAATGGTATGGACCTAACAGAAGCGGAAGATATTAAGAAGAGGTGGCAAGAATACACAGAAGAACTGTATATAAAAGATCTTCATGACTGAGATAATCATGATGATGTGATCACTCACCTAGAGCTAGACATCCTGGAATGTGAAGTCAAGTGGGCCTTAGAAAGCATCACTATGAACAAAGCTAGTGGAGGTGATGGAATCCCAGTTGAGCTATTTCAAATCCTAAAAGATGATGCTGTGAAAGTGCTGCACTCAATATGCCAGCAAATTTGGAAAACTCAGCGTGGCCACAGGACTGGAAAAGGTCAGTTTTCATTCCAATCCCAAAGAAAGGCAATACCAAAGAATGCTCAAACTACTGCACAATTGCACTCATCTCACACACTAGTAAAGTAATGCTCAAAATTCTCCAAGCCAGGCTTCAGCAATACGTGAACCCTGAACTTCCAGATGTTCAAGCTGGTTTTAGAAAAGACAGAGGAACCAGAGATCAAATTGCCAACATCCGCTGGATCATGGAAAAAGCAAGAGAGTTCCAGAAAAACATCTATTTCTGCTTTACTGACTATGCCAAAGCCTTTGACTTGTGGATCACAATAAACTGTGGAAAATTCTTCAAGCGATGGGAATACCAGACCACCTGACCTGCCTCTTGAGAAACCTATATGCAGGTCAGGAAGCAACAGTTAGAACTGGACATGGAACAACAGACTAGTTCCAAATCGGGAAAGAAGTACGTCAAGGCTGTATATTGTCACCCTGCTTATTTAACTTCTATGCAGAGTACATCACAAGAAATGCTGGGCTGGAAAAAGCACAAGCTGGAATCAAGATTGCCGGGAGAAATATCAATAACCTCAGATATGCAGATGACACCACCCTTATGGCAGAAAGTGAAGAGGAACTAAAAAGACTCTTGATGAAAATGAAAGAGGAGAGTGAAAAAGTTGGCTTAAAGCTCAACATTCAGAAGACTAAGATCGTGGCATCTGGTCCCATCACTTCATAGGAAATCAATGAGAAACAGTGAAAACAGTGGCTGATTTTGTATTTTTGGGCTCCAAAATCACTGCAGATGGTGATTGCAGCTGTGAAATTAAAAGACACTTACTCCTTGGACAGACTTAGGTGGCTTAGAGGGTCAAGGATCTTCCTGTTATGCAGGAGACCTGGGTTCAATCCCTGGGTCAGGAACATCCCCTGGAGAAGGAAATGGCAACCCACTCCAGTATTCTTGCCTGGAAAATCCCATAGATGGAGGAGCCTGGCGGGCTACAGTCCATGGAGCCGCAAAGAGTCAGACATGACTGAGCGACTTCACTTTCACTTTACTCCTTGGAAGGAAAGTTATGACCAACCTAGATAGCATATTCAAAAGCAGAGACATTACTTTGCCAAAAAAGGTCCATCTAGTCAAGACTATGGTGTTTCCAGTGGTCATGTATGGATGTGAGAGTTGGACTGTGAAGAAAGCTGAGTGCCAAAGAATTGATGCTTTTGAACTGTGATGTTGGAGGAGACTCTTGAGAGTCTCTTGGACTGCAAGGAGATCCAACCAGTCCATTCTAAAGGAGATCAGTCCTGGGTGTTCTTTGGAAGGACTTATGCTAAAGCTGAAACTCCAATACTTGGGCCACCTCATGTGAAGAGTTGAGACATTGGAAAAAAACCCTAATGCTGGGAGGGACTAGGGGCAGGAGGAGAAGGGGACGACAGAGGATGAGATGGCAGGATGGCATCACTGACTCGATGGACGTGAGTTTGAGTGAACTCCGAGAGTTGGTGATGGACAGGGAGACCTGGCGTGCTGTGATTCATGAGGTCACAAAGAGTCAGACTCAACTGAGCGACTGAACTGAACTGAACTGATAGAGCAGGGTCACAGCCCGGAGGAGGAAAAGGTAAGTCAAAAAGAGTTATTCCATGCTTGTCAGCCTGTTCTGGGCCATCCTACTTTTCCTGTTCTTTTCTTGCAAATGCTCCCTGCATCACTTGTCCTCAAACTTTTTGTCTCAAGCTACATTTAAACTCTCAAAAATTACTGAGGACCTGCAAAGAGTTTCATTTTATGTGGGCTATAATCAATTTACATTTAACATTAGAAATTATAATATTTAATATCTTTAATTATTAATTCATTAAAAAATAACAACACTAAACTCATCATATGTTAATAAAAAGTAGATTTAAGAAAAAAATCATTATATTTCCCTAAACAAAAAACAAGAATAGAGGCAATAATTTACAGTTTCACAAATCTCTGTTATATTTAGCATAACAGAAGATAGCAGGATTGTAATATCTGCTTATATGTTCAATCTGTTGCACATAAGTCATGTGACCTCTGGAAAATTCCAGCATACACTCGTGAGAAAATAAGAGTCATAACTACAAATATTATCTTAGCGTTATTGTAACCGTAGTTTTGACCTCATGGACTCCTAAGTTGTTAGGACCCCCTAGTGTTCCTAGATCATGCTCTGAGAACCACTGTCCTACACTTTACCTTTATTCTGATTCTGGAATCAGAACTTTGTTAACTCCTGAATCCCTTCTGGACCTGAAAAATCACTTGTGCAATGTCAGAGTTCCAGAAAGTGATAGCCAGAAAGTGCCTGGTAATCTAGTTCAACTTTTTCACTCATTAAATAAATTATTTTCCACCATGTGCCATGCACTGTTCTAGCACTAGGAAAATAGCAATGAATTAAAATAGAGAAATAAGGAATTTTGAGACAGAAGGGAATCTGAAAAAAAATAAACAACAAGGGGAAAAAAGGTAATCTTGGATAGTAACAAGTATTTTAACTGTATCAAAAAGTCAAGGTAATCAAATTACTCTTGGGATTGGAGAGTTTTATGACTTGCTCAAGATCATGCATAGTTAATTAGTAAGAAACAAAAATAGGACAGAGTGCACAAAAAATTAAAGTTGATAATTATTTGGGATATTGGGTAGCACTTTTGGCTTTTCTAATCATTAGAAAATTATTGAAAGTAATTTTACTGATTTTTTTCTCTAAATTTTGTCATTTGACTTTTATTAAAAAACCTGATCACCAGGTAGTTGACCCACAACTGTTTTAAGTTCTCTCAAATCCTCTGTAAAGATGAAAATCGGGATAGAAATAAACATCGTAAACCTTGAATATTATATTTGAATATGTCAGGGAATAAAGGTCATATAACATAGATCTATGAGCCCACAAAATCACCCCCAGGAAACAGAGTTCCCTGCATACACATAGCTGGCCCCAAATTTTATCTTGGGTATAGCCCACAATAACTTTTGTTTTGTGTAATTCCATCTACCCCAGCAATCCTGGGCACCACCCTGACTACTTTTTTGGTTGATGCATTCTTCAAACTTCTATGATAGTAAAATACTTATATAGAAAACTGCACAACTGGCTCAATGAATTTTCCAAAACCAAACACTCCTGTATAATGAGCACTTAGATTGTGAAGAGAATCCTATTACCAGAAGCCCAGAAACTGCTTTTGTACTTTCTTTCAGAAAATACGACTCACCAATGGTAAACAATATTCTGGCCTCTAACAACATAGCTTGCTCTTTTGTACTTTGTATCAGTGGAATCATATAGCATGAACTCTTTTGTGTCTGGCTTCTTGAGCTCAATATTTTGCTAGTGACATTCATTTATATTGTTGCATGGCTATAGATCATTTATTTTCATTTTTATAAACATATCTTGTTGTGTGAATATGCTACAATTTATTCATCCAGATGGACATGTGAATAGCTTCCAACTTGGGGTTATTATGAATAACTCTGCTATGTTTACTCTAATTCATTTCTTTCAGTAAATGTATGTATATGTTTAGTATTATATATATTTATTAACCATTTACATTTATTAAAATATTAATATATTTTTAAAAGTTTGGTCATAATGCATACTTACCTTCACCCTTAGTAAATACTGTCAAACAGTTTCTAAAGTGGCTATTTCGATTTATACTTTCACCAACAGAATATAAGACTTCTTGAAAATCTCTTTTTTTTCCATTAAAATTGGAGGTGTTTGCCTACTATTTTCTCAGGGACATATTCTCTACCATTGAATGTCATAAGCAACTCAATGGTTAGTGTCTAAAGTTTATATTACCCACCATTCCAGGAGTACTGATATCCTAATATAGAGTTATTGGATTTGTCATATCTTAACCAAAAAGATTCTTAAATAATAAGACATCAAATATTAATTAACAAGTTGGGAGTAAAAGGAGGGCTTAGGTTCTAGTTCCCTAATCATGTGCTCAGATCTCCTATTACTCTGCAACAAATGTAAGGCTGGTTCAGATTCTTGGCATCAAGATAGAGCCACTGCACTACATATGGGCTACTCAAGGCCCATATGAAAAGAGACAGCCACCTGTAAACCCAGGTCCCCTAAGCTGTAGTCACCACTCAAAGAAAATACATCATGGCCTGAGTCATTCAGTCTTCCAGTCAGGCTATGCCTGTAAAAGGCCAAGGATGAATGCAACATCAGCCGTATTTCAAGCCATCAAGACTTAACTTCACATAGTCTTGTCCCCACAAAAATCTCAATCTCTTAAATTTTATTGTATTCCCTCAGTCCCAGTCTTTCTTAATTCTTTTTTTTTAATTTTATTTTATTTTTAAACTTTACAATATTGTATTGGTTTTGCCAAACATCAAAATGAATCCGCCACAGGTATACATGTTCCCAAAAGGTACAAATGACTGCATTCCAAGAAGGCTATCAACAGGCTGTCCTTATAACCCTGAGTGTGGGTAAATTTTGTCAATGTGGAGGATTAAATCTCAAGCAACACTGTGCATCAATGCAGCAGTTTTTAGAGCCTTAAAGGGCCCTTCACTTAGGAAAATACCACACACTACACCCTCCTCCCTCCCACCTCACCCCACTGGCATTTTTCCCTCTCCCCTCAACCCTCTGTGATAGCCCTCCACTTTGGAAATTAGTTCTTGTACATATCAATGTTCATTTAAATCAATCCAGTACTATCCCAAAGGCCCATGAATGTTAAAACCTCATCTAATTAAGAAATGGCAGATATATGACACCTGTTAAACATCTAAGCTGGTGAAGGAAGTTTAAGAAGCTTGGGAATAAATATGTGGGTGCCGGGGTGCTTATAAACAACTCCACACGGACACTTCTGCTTAAAAATGAGGACAGCTCCATTGGTTCACACCGTTAAATACTCCTTATTCAAATAGCAGAAAGTTCCAAACATCAGAGAATTTCCCAACCATGCAATAGCTGTTTGGGAAGCAATTTGCCAGATGTCTCTGAGAGTTAACTCACTCTAGGTCCCAGTGCAATCAGGCGTCTAGTTAACAGCTTCAGAGCCATTAAAATCTTAGTACCAGTTGTCTGGTGCAATATCCTTTATCCAGAAATGGTCCCTGCATGACATTAGAGAGGAAAACAATGAGCAGCCTGGCACTGGTGCTAATAAACTCAAATCTTATCTCCAATTGTAAAGCCTGTAAATGGGAGAAATGATTCCCCATCATAAATGGGCCATTAATATACATTTACTGCAATCAATGGTCAAGACTTTTCACTAAAAAGAAACATCAGAGATCATTCAAAAAAAGGAGTAAAGGCTAATAAAGCTGCCATCATTCTTTAGAACTTTAAAGAATAGGATTAAGCTTCTGAAACGTCACTGAGCATACCCTGGCCCATCTTTTTCCAAGGAGTGAAATAAATAAAAGCAAAATATTCACCATCTGGGGAAAGAATTACTAGGAAGACATATGACAAGGATCAGTATTGGAAGGAACCACATATTTTAATTACATATACAAGTGACTTGGTACCAAGGACAAGATTTGCAGATTACGTTAAACAGGGAGGGAGACAGAGCACAGTAAATAATAAGCTACCCAAATGCCAAGCAGCAGCCTAGGATTTACATTATTACATGTTATATGTGGGCTTAGAAGATGGAAAATGCAGATAAGTGTAAATAACTGTCAAATAATGTGCTGGGTAGCCAAGAAATATAGCAAGTCAATTTGAGACCAGGGGAACGGTGCTGCAGCATTTATGATTAGGAGGGGAAGAAAACACAGGCTGGTCACCCCTGAAACAAGCTTCCAAGGAAGCCAGAAATGTTTCTGCACAAATTAGGATGGAAGGAAAAATCAACTGTGCCTTGTACACAAACATCCACCTAATACTTTTAAGCACAAAGGCACTGGCATCTCCATCTAATTCATTGGTCATGTGTAGGTACTGTTTATTTGGTACTAAAAAGGAGCATGGGGTTCTGGGGCTGGCTATATTTAGTTCTATTTCCTTTACTGGCCAGTTGATCAACCATGGTCAAGTTTTTTCATATCTCTAGGCCTCAATTTTCTCATCTGTAAAATGATAAACCAGTGACGTCCCTCACATTTATTAGAGGACCTACTAGCCAACCTTTATGACAAATGGCCATGGAGAGCTTTTTCAGGGTTGAGACCCCTCTTTATTGCAGTGATCCCAGCATACGCCAGTGCCTGGGCACGTGTACTTCACAAACTACAGAAACAGTTATGATTCATTGAATGAATGCTTACATCCTTTGTGGCACATTCAGTAAATTCCTTGTTCAAATCTCTTTTGGAAAAGAGTCTCATACAGTTTCAAATATATATTTCCAAATGGAAGTCTGGCAGTCAAGGAAAAATCTGATTCATGATTCATTCAAGAGAGAAAATTGATTTTAGTTATCAGGGTGTTTCTTGCCAAAATACCTCAAAGTTCAGGATATTTTAAAAGCCACTCACTTAGAATCCCTCCTTAGAAGACAATGTGCTTTGCTGTCAGTTAATAAGGCATTTTCACATTTGCTATTTCAATCTGCACTACAGTCATTGGAGTTAAGAATTGTTGTTAACAAACCATCCATTGTATAGATGAGAAATTCAAAACTTGGATAAGTGAAATGACGTACATAGGTCAGATGGTCATTTTCTTAATTGTACAAATATTTCATATAAAAAATAAGAATAAGGAGTCTCTAATATGACTGACAGAAGCAGAAGATATTAAGAAGAGGTGGCAAGAATACACAGAAGAACTGTACAAAAAAGATCTTCATGACCCAGATAATCACAATGGTGTGATCACTGACCTAGAGCCA
>NW_011494754.1:1978057-1981111 GCF_000754665.1 Bison bison bison | reverse complement strand
CAAGTGGGCCTTAGAAAGCATCACTACAAACAAAGCTAGTGCAGGTGATGGAATTCCAGTTGAGCTATTCCAAATCCTGAAAGATAATGCTGTTAAACTGCTACACTCAATATGCCAGCAAATTTGGAAAACTCAGCGTGGCCACAGGACTGGAAAAGGTCAGTTTTCATTCCAATCCCAAAGAAAGGCAATACCAAAGAATGCTCAAACTACCGCACAATTGCAGTCATCTCACACGCTAGTAAAGTAATGCTCAAAATTCTCCAAGCCAGGCTTCAGCAATACGTGAACCATGAACTTCCTGATGTTCAAGCTGGTTGTAGAAAAGACAGAGGAACCAGAGATCAAATTGTCAACATCCACTGGATCATCGAAAAAGCAAGAGAGTTCCAGAAAAACATCTATTTCTGCTTTATTGACTACGCCAAAGCCTTTGACTGTGTGGATCACAATAAACTGTGGAAAATTCTGAAAGAGATGGGAACACCAGACCTCTTAACCTGCCTCTTGAGAAACCTATATGCAGGTTAGGAAGCAACAGTTAGAACTAGACATGGAACAACAGACTAGTTCTAAATAGGAAAAGGAGTACGTCAAGGCTGCATATTGTCACCCTGCTGATTTAACTTATATGCAGAGTACATCATGAGAAACGCTGGGCTGTAAAAAGCACAAGCTGGAATCAAGATCACCAGGAGAAATATCAATAACCTCAGATATGCAGATGACACCACCCTTATGGCAGAAAGTAAAGAAGAACTAAAAAGCCTCTTGATGAAAGTAAAAGAGGAGAGTGAAAAAGTTGGCTTAAAGCTCAACATTAAGAAGACTAAGGTCACGGCATCTGGTCCCATCACTTCATGGCAGATAGATGGGGAAACAGTGGAAACAGTGTCAGACTTTATTTTGGGGGGGCTCTAAAATCACTGCATATGGTGATTGCAGCCATGAAATTAAAAGACGCTTACTCCTTGGAAGGAAAGTTATGACCAACCTAGATAGCATATTCAAAAGCAGAGATATTACTTTACCAACAAAGTTCCATCTAGTCAAGGCTATGGTTTTTCCAGTGGTCGTGTATGGATGTGAGAGTTGGACTGTGAAGAAAGCTGAGCACCAAAGAATTGATGCTTTTAAACTGTGGTGTTGGAGAAGACTCTTGAGAGTCCCTTGGACTGCAAGGAGATCCAACCAGTCCATCCTAAAGGGGACCAGTCCTGGGTGTTCATTGGAAGGACTGATGCTGAGGCTGCAACTCCAACACTTTGGCCACCTCATGTGAAGAGCTAACTCATTGGAAAAGACCCTGATGCTGGGAGCGATTAGGGGCAGGAGGAGAAGGGGATGACAGGATGAAATGGTTGGATGGCATCACCGACCCAATACACGAGTTTGGGTGAATTCCAGGAGTTGGTGATGGACAGGGAGGCCTGGTGTGCTGCGATTCATGAGGTTGCAAAGAGTTGGACACAACTGAGCGACTGAACTGGACTGAATATGACTTAATAGACAATAGCCTGAGTATTATAGAGTCATTGTTAAGAGTAGTTGCTAAGGACCTATGATCTAGATTCAGATTTCCTGAGTGTGGATCCTTGCTTCCCCACTTACTAGCTGGGTGACTTCAGGAAAGTTATTATACTTAAAAATTTTAATGCTTAGCTGCCAGGTCTGTGAAATTACAATAATCATACTACCTACTTCATAACATTATTGCGAATATGAAAGAGATCACACATTTAAAGTAATTAGTAGGTAGAATGTACTCAGTGAATCCAAGCCATGGAGTATGAAGAAAAAACATCTTAAAAATGGACTAAAACAGAGGGGGAGGAGCTAAGATGGCGGAGGAGGAGGACGGGGAGAACACTTTCTCCCCCACAAATTCATCAAAAGAGCATTTAAACGCCAAGTAAATTCCACAAAACAACTTCTGAATGCCGGCAGAGGACATCAGACATCCAGAAAAGCAACCCAGGTCTTCGAAAGGAGGTAGGAAAAAATATAAAAGACAAAAAAAGGGACAAAAGAGGGAGGGACGGAGTTCCGTCCCGGAAAGGGAGTCTTAAAAAGAGAGAAGTTTCCAAACACCAGGAAACCTTCTCACTGCCGAATCTGTGCCGAGCCTTGGAAGCACAGAGGGCAACATAACAGGGAGGAAAAATAAATAATTAAAACCCGCACATTGCGAGCCCTACGGTAACTCCCCCAGCGGAGAAGCAGAGCAGACACCTGAATCCGCCATTAGCAAGCGGGGGCTGGGCAGGGAGGCGCGGCGCGGGCTGCATCGCAAGAATCTGGCCTGAATACCCCGAGTGCTATCTGAGCGAAATACTTTGGGCTAGCAAACCAGACTGTGGGATATCTACCACTCGAAAAGCCAGCCCTAACCTATGACACCGCCAGGCCCGTGCACGGAACAAAGGACTGAACAGAGATAGCCGGCAGCAGACCATCCCCCTCCGGTGATAGGCAGCCAGAGCCGGAAGGGGACAATCGCAGCCCCAGAGAGACATTATCTATAAAACTGTAAGCAGGCTTCTTTGCTAACTAAAACTTCTTGGGGGTCTGGACGGTCAACATCTGCCTGAGAAGGTGTGCCGGTGCACAACTAGATAACCGATCGGCGGGGAGGCGATAAGTTGCAGCAATCGCGCGCGCAAAACACCTCATCACCTGAACTGCTCGGATCTGGGAAGGGCACAAAACGCAGGCCCAACCGAGAGTCTGCGCCTCTGAGGACTACCCGAGTGCCTGAACCTGAGCGGCTTGGACCCGGGAAGTACAGGCAGCCCAGGGCCAGCCGCGGATCGTTCCCGGCGGAGTAACCTAGAGCCTGAGCAGCGTGGGCAGAGAGGCTACACGCGCGGTGAACGGGGGGCAGACCCAGTGTGGCTGAGGCACTGCGAGCACACGCCACTGTTATTTGTTTGCAGCATCCCTCCCTACCTCCCCTCAGCGTGACTGAAAAAGTGAGCCTAAAAAAAAAAAGTGTACCTCCACCGTCCCCTTTGTGTCAGGGCGGTAACCAGACACTGAAGAGACCAGCAAACA
>NW_011494754.1:1976038-1977951 GCF_000754665.1 Bison bison bison | reverse complement strand
CTACTGACTACATAGGAAGGGGCCTATAGATCTTGAGAAATATAAGTCAGACCAAGGAACTAGCCAAAAATGAACTGAACCCCCAATACTCACAACAAAACCGGAAAAAGTCCTAAATATATTTTTACTATTTGTACGATCATTCTTTCTTTGTTTTTTTTTTAATTATTTTTTTTAATTAAAAAAAATTTTTTTAAGTCCTCTATTATTCCTTTAATTTCCACTTTTATAACTGATTACTTTGCAAAAAAAAAAAAAGAAGACCCTATTTTTTTAAAGCAAACATCATATATATATTTTTTATATAATTTTTGACCTTTTTTTTCCCTTCTTTTCTTTAAAATTGTATTTTTGAAATTCCAAACTCTACTCTAGATTTTTAATTTTAGCTTTTTAGTATTTGTTATCAATTTTGTACCTATAGTCATTTTTTGTTTTTGTTTTTGTTTTTATATAATTTCTGTGACCCTTTTTTATTTTTTATTTTTCTTTTTCTCTGTTTCTTTCTCTTCTTCTTTTAAATAACATTGTATATCTGAAATTCCAAACTCTACTCTAGATTTTTAAGTTATGCTTTTTGGTATTTGTTATCAATTTTGTACCTATATTTTCTTTATAATTTCTGCGACCTTGTTTGTTTTTGTTCGTTTTTTCTCTCTTTCTTTTCCTTCTTCTTTTCTTTAACATCGTATTCTTGAAATTCCAAACTCATACTCTAGATTTTTAATTTTTGTTTTTATGTATTTGTTACGAATTTTGTACCTTTATGAACCCAATCTTCAGTACCCATTTTTCACTAGGGAGCGAGATTACTGGCTTAACTGCTGTCTCTCCCTTTGGACTCTCCTTTTTCTCCACTAGGTCGCCTGTGTCTCCTCCCTAACCCCTCTCTACTCTACCCAACTCTGTGAATTTCTGTGTGTTCCAGATGGTGGAGAACACTTAGGGAACTGATTACTGGCTGGATCTGTCTCCCTCCTTTTCATTCCCCCCATTTATCCTCCTGGCCGCCTCTGCCACCTTCCTCCTTCTCTTCTCTGTATAACTCTGTGAACAACTCTGAGCAGTCCAGTTGTGGAGTGCACATAAGGAAGAGATTACTGAATAGCCCACTCTCTCCTCTATTGATTCCACCTCATCTCATTCGGGTCACCTCTAACTCCCTCCTCACTCTTCTCTTCTCCATATAACGTGGTAAACCTCTCTGGGTGAAACAAGTTTCAGGGCAAGACATACCAAGCAAATGCTCCAGCAGCAAGGAACACAGCCCTAGGCTCCAAGATACAGGCAGCCCAAAGTCACCCCAAAACCATAGACATCCCATAACTCATTACTGGACATTTCATTGCACTCCAGAGAGAAGAAATACAGCTCCACCCACCAGAACACCGACACAAGCTTCCCTAACCAAGAAACCTTGACAAGCCACCTGTACAAACCCACACAGAGCGAGGAAATGCCACAATAAAGAGAACTCCACAAACTGCAAGAATACAGAAAGGACACCCCAAACTCAGCAATTTAAACAAGATGAAGAGACAGAGGAATACCCAGCAGATAAAGGAACAGGATAAATGCCCACCAAACCAAACAAAAGAGGAAGAGATAGGGAGTCTACCTCATAAAGAATTCCGAATAATGATAGTGAAATTGATCCAAAATCTTGAAATCAAAATGGAATCACAGATAAACAGCTTGGAGACAAAGATTGAGAAGATGCAAGAAAGGTTTAACAAGGACCTAGAAGAAATAAAAGAGAGTCAATATAAACTAAATAATGCAATAAATGAAATTAAAAACACTCTGGAGGCAACAAATAGTAGAATAACAGAGGCAGAAGATAGGATTAGTGAGTTAGAATGGTAGAAATAAATGAATCAGAGAGGATAAAAGAAAAATGAATAAGAAATAGA
>NW_011494754.1:1975443-1975938 GCF_000754665.1 Bison bison bison | reverse complement strand
AACAAGGAAACACAAACGTTAAACGATACAATAGACCAGTTAGACCTAATTGATATCTATAGGACATTTCATCCCAAAACAATGAATTTCACCTTTTTCTCAAGCGCATATGGAACCTTCTCCAGGATAGATCACATCCTGGGCCATAAATCTAGCCTTGGTAAATTCAAAAAAATAGAAATCATTCCAAGCATCTTTTCTGACCACAATGCAGTAAGATTAGATCTCAATTACAGGAGAAAAACTATTAAAAATTCCAACATATGGAGGCTGAACAACACGCTGCTGAATAACCAACAAATCACAGAAGAAATCAAAAAAGAAATCAAAATTTGCATAGAAACGAATGAAAATGAAAACACAACAACTCAAAACCTGTGGGACACCTTAAAAGCAGTCCTAAGGGGGAAGTTCATAGCAATACAGGCATACCTCAAGAAACAAGAAAAAAGTCAAATAAATAACCTAACCCTACACCTAAAGCAACTAGAAAAG
>NW_011494754.1:1974378-1975343 GCF_000754665.1 Bison bison bison | reverse complement strand
AAATGAATTAAAAGAAATGAGGACAATCTCAGAGACCTCCAGGACAATATTAAACGCTACAACATTCTAGTCATAGGGGTCCCAGAAGAAGAAGACAAAAAGAAAGACCATGAGAAAATACTTGAAGAGATAATAGTTGAAAACTTCCCTAAAATGGGGAAGGAAATAATCACCCAAGTCCAAGAAACCCAGAGAGTCCCAAACAGGATAAACCCAAGGAGAAACACCCCAAGACACATATTAATCATATTAACAAAGATCAAACACAAAGAACAAATATTAAAAGCAGCAAGGGAAAAACAACAAATAACACACAAGGGAATTCCCATAAGGATAACAGCTGATCTTTCAGTAGAAACTCTTCAAGCCAGGAGGGAATGGCAAGACATACTTAAAGTGATGAAAGAAAATAACCTACAGCCCATTGTACCCAGCAAGGATCTCATTCAAATATGAAGGAGAAATCAAAAGCTTCTCAGACAAGCAAAAGCTGAGAGAATTCAGCACCACCAAACCAGCTCTCCAACAAATACTAAAGGATATTCTCTAGACACGAAACACAAAAACGGTGTATAAACTCAAACCCAAAACAATAAAGTAAATGGCAACGGGATCATACTTATCAGTAATTACCTTAAACATAAATGGGTTGAATGCCCCAACCAAAAGACAAAGACTGGCTGAATGGATACAAAAACAAGACCCCTACATATGTTGTCTACAAGAGACCCACCTCAAAACAGGGGACACATACAGACTGAAAGTGAAGGGCTGGAAAAAGATTTTCCATGCAAATAGGGACCAAAAGAAAGCAGGAGTAGCAATACTTATATCAGATAAAATAGACTTTATAACAAAGGCTGTGAAAAGAGACAAAGATGGTCACTACATAATGATCAAAGGATCAATCCAAGAAGAAGATATAACAATTATAAATATATATGCACCCAACACGGGAGCACCGC
>NW_011494754.1:1973435-1974131 GCF_000754665.1 Bison bison bison | reverse complement strand
ATGCAAAAGAAACAAAAGAGACCATAGCAAAAATCAACAAAGCCAAAAGCTGGTTCTTTGAAAGGATAAATAAAATTGACAGACCATTAGCCAGACTCATCAAGAAACAAAGGGAGAAAAATCAAATCAATAAAATTAGAAATGAAAATGGAGAGATCACAACAGATAACACAGAAATACAAAGGATCATAAGAGACTACTATCAACAATTATATGCCAATAAAATGGACAACGTGGAAGAAATGGACAAATTCTTAGAAAAATACAACTTTCCAAAACTCGACCAGGAAGAAATAGAAAATCTTAACAGACCCATCACAAGCACGGATTGAAAATGTAATCAAAAATCTTCCAGCAAACAAAAGCCCCGGTCCAGACGGCTTCACAGCTGAATTCTACCAAAAATTTAGAGAAGAGCTAACACCTATCCTGCTCAAACTCTTCCAGAAAATTGCAGAGGAAGGTAAACTTCCAAACTCATTCTATGAGGCCACCATCACCCTAATACCAAAACCTACAAAGACCCCACAAAAAAAGAAAACTACAGGCCAATATCACTGATGAACATAGATGCAAAAATCCTTAACAAAATTCTAGCAATCAGAATCCAACAACACATTAAAAAGATCATACACCATGACCAAGTGGGCTTTATCCCAGGGATGCAAGGATTCTTCAATATCCGCAAATCAATCA
>NW_011494754.1:1934980-1972382 GCF_000754665.1 Bison bison bison | reverse complement strand
AAATCCATGCACATATGGACACCTTATCTTTGACAAAGGAGGCAAGAATATACAATGGATTAAAGACAATCTCTTTAACAAGTGGTGCTGGGAAATCTGGTCAACCACTTGTAAAAGAATGAAACTAGACCACTTTCTAACACCATACACAAAAATAAACTCAAAATGGATTAAAGATCTAAACGTAAGACCAGAAACTATAAAACTCCTAGAGGAGAACATAGGCAAAACACTCTCCGACATACATCACAGCAGGATCGTCTATGACCTACCTCCCAGAATATTGGAAATAAAAGCAAAAATAAACAAATGGGACCTAATTAACCTTAAAAGCTTCTGCACAACAAAGGAAACTATTAGTAAGGTGAAAAGGCAGCCTTCAGAATGGGAGAAAATAATAGTAAATGAAGCAACGGACAAACAACTAATCTCAAAAATATACAAGCAACTCCTACAGCTCAACTCCAGAAAAATAAATGACCCAATCAAAAAATGGGCCAAAGAACTAAATAGACATTTCTCCAAAGAAGACATACAGATGGCTAACAAACACATGAAAAGATGCTCAACATCACTCATTATCAGAGAAATGCAAATCAAAACCACTATGAGGTACCATTTCACACCAGTCAGAATGGCTGCGATCCAAAAGTCTACAAGCACTAAATGCTGGAGAGGGTGTGGAGAAAAGGGAACTCTCTTACACTGTTGGTGGGAATGCAAACTAGTACAGCCATTATGGAGACCAGTGTGGAGATTCCTTAAAAAACTGGAAATAGAACTGCCTTTTGATCCAGCAATCCCACTGTTGGGCATACACACTGAGGAAACCAGAAGGGAAAGAGACACGTGTACCCCAATATTCATCACAGCACTGTTTATAATAGCCAGGACATGGAAGCAACCTAAATGCCCATCAGCAGAAGAATGGATAAGAAAGCTGTGGTACATATACACAATGGAGTATTACTCAGCCATTAAAAGGAATACATTTGAATCAGTTCTAATGAGATGGATGAAACTGGAACCTATTATACAGAGTGAAGTAAGCCAGAAAGAAAAACACCAATACAGTATACTAACGCATATATATGGAATTTAGAAAGATGGTAACAATAACCTTGTGTACGAGACAGCAAAAGAGACACTGATGTATAGATCAGTCTTATGGACTCTGTGGGAGAGGGAGAGGGTGGGGAGATTTGGGAGAATAGCAGTGAAACATGTATAATATCATGTATGTAACGAGTCGCCAGTCCAGGTTCGATGCACGCTACTGGATGCTTGGGCTGGTGCACTGGGACGATCCAGAGGGAGGGTATGGGGAGGGAGGAGGGAGGAGGGTTCAGGATGGGGAACACAGGTATACCTGTGGCGGATTCATTTCGATATTTGGGAAAACTAATACAATATTGTAAAGTTTAAAAATAAAATAAAATTAACAACAACAACAACAAAAAGGACTAAAACAGACCAGAAATATACATTTAACTAATGTACAATGAGCCTCAAAGAAGAAATATTTTTGAAAATTTTTATA
The DNA here is from genome assembly GCF_000754665.1 of Bison bison bison. Classification (NCBI taxonomy): domain Eukaryota; kingdom Metazoa; phylum Chordata; class Mammalia; order Artiodactyla; family Bovidae; genus Bison; species Bison bison. The sequence goes on along the minus strand of NW_011494754.1, from coordinate 1,970,842 downwards.
ACATAATCTAAAGATAAGAGAACAGAACAAGATACATAACTCTACATTCAGTATTACTTTGTTTATAAGCAACACAAAATGTGATGAAAAGATTGGAAAGATAACTTCTAAGTATTTGTGATATTCATTCCCTTTGTGGAGAAATTATTGATGAATACTGACTTCCTATCTCAAGGATCTTACCAGGAAAGATGAGCCCTTCAGGCAAACCATCTGCATTTATTTAACCAATGGTAATACTGTTAATTACTTCAAGTTTGCCTCACACTTCAGCAATAGGATCAAAGTGACCTAGCATCGGCATGATGAAGGGATGTGTGCTTAATTAGTGAACTCGCAAAGAGCTCAGCATTACAAGAACACCATCCCTCTAAAGGAGGGTCTTTATTAGCTTATGTCCTGTTAGTACTTCTCTGATCACTGGACATATAAAACAAGAAATCAAGGCTTTAAAATTGAAACACAACTTTGGTTGTTGTTCAGTCACTCAGTCATGTCCAACTCTTTGTGACCACCTGGACAGCAGCATGCCAGACTTCCCTGTCCTTCACCAAGTCCCGGGAGCTTGCTCAAACTCATGTCCATTGAGTTGGTGATGCCATCCAACCACCTTGCCCTCTGACATCCCCTTCTCCTCCTGCCTTCAATCTTTCCCAGCATCGGGGTCTTTTCCAATGAGTCGGCTCTTTGCATCAGGTGGCCAAAGTATTGGAGCTTCAGCATCAGTCCTTTCAACGAATATTCAGGGTTGTTTTTCTTTAGGATTGACTGGTTTGATGTCCCTGCAGCCCAAGGGACTCTCAAGAGTCTTCTCCAGCACCCCAGTTCAAAAGCATCAATTCTGCACAGCTTCCCAAGAGGTCCAGTGGTAAAGAATCCACCTGCCAATGCAGGAAACACAGGAGACGCAGGTTCAATCCCTGAGTTGAGAAGATCCCCTGAAGCAGGAAATGGTAACCCACTCCAGTATTCTTGCCTGGAAAATTCCATGGACAGAGAGTCTGGTGGGCTACAATCCATGGGATCATAAAGACTTGGACATGACTTAGTGACAGAGCATGCACGCATAAGACTTCTTTAATGCATGCTTGCGAAAACACAGGTCCAGAGCAGTTACTTGACAAGATCCAGCAGCTGGCTAAAGGTGCAGCCTGATCGAGAGTCCAAATCTCAGAATTTGCAGGTTCCTGAATTTGTCCCAAGCATTCTGATATCCAAGTGGAAGTACACCAACGTATTCACAAAATCACCTTTAACCGTAAATTAATAGGGAAAAGGACACAGGTTTCATCAGAGACAACAAAAACAAGGTATTTAACTCCATAATAGCTTTGCAATAAATCATCGAAGTTGCTTTACCTTTATATTCAAATGAAAACAATATTTAAAACCAAACCAAACGAACAAAAAACCCAAATCCCTTATAATGCAGTTTATGCATAGGTAACAGTTACATTCTTATCTTTCAAGGTCACAAATATCCATAGTGCCATTTGGTCATCAAAAAACAGTAATGGAAAGAGAACAAATACTATTACACACAACAATTACATTTTTCTGAAGAACAAGGTAATAAAACTTGCATAATCTCAGAGATTTTTTTTTTTTAATTATAAAAGTAAGATACTCCAAATCCCCTTTTCATGAACTTTTCAAATAAAAGGTTGGCTCACAATCATATAGACAAGCAATGTGGGCAGAATAATTAAGATTCATGACTATAAAGACCTAGAAATGACCCATTCTTCTAGCAATGAGGACTAATAGAGTAATTGTGAAAAAAACAGGGACACTGCCCTGGAAGGAAGAGGGAAAAGATTGAGATCTAATAGCTTTGGTCTCTGAAGACTAAAATGGTTCTGCATGCAGATTTGATATGCAAAGCCCACTCCCCTACTGCCATGCTGCTCAGAGGGAAGGTGCAGTTTGCATTTAAGAAATAACCCTAGTTCTAAAATCCGAACAGCAATTAAGATTTAATAGCTTCTAGGAAGGTCACTTTGGCATCTAGCTTGTCTCCACAAGAAGAACCTGCTTTCATGGCTCCCAAATTCTCTACCCAAGGCTGCTGTCCAATCTTAGAAACAGAGATCTGAGCATTTAAGAGTCACGTCAATTACATGAAAAATGAAGGAGTCCCTTTTCACCTTGATAGCAAGCCACGTAAGTACAGGTGATGTGGTCACCTGGTAATTCACTTCTTCATCAAAGAAAATGAAAATCTTAAAGAATGAAGGACATACCTTGGAAGATGACAAGGAATAATAACTGCAAGCTTTACAGCTATGATAACCAGGCAGCATAAATACAAGTTGAAAGAAATAGACCTAAGAAAGTATTTTACACATTAAAAAAAAAAAATTCTTAATTGCCTTCCATGCAAGGTTGTTAAAGGCAAAAACCAGGACCATTTACAAGGCAATTAAGTATTATCCTGGGGAAAACATAACATTAAAAAGAAGATTACACTCAATTGTTCAAAGCCTTTTCTTGTGCCCTGTAGGGTCCAGTTCTTTAAATGTGCTGTTGAGGAGCTGACCTTCTAGAGATATCTGATGAGGTTCCACAAGCCAAGCCACTGATGGCAGAAGATGAAGCTTCATTACAGGATGAAAACAGCCCAACTCTGCTGCTTGCTGCAGACCTGAAGTGCCCCTAAATATAATTGGATCATTTTCCCCATCTGAATTCCAACATTACTGCCTGTCACTGACAAGCGACAAACAGAAGACAAATATTATACAGAAATTCCAAGGACACACAAATAAATTGAGAGTTGATTTTAAAACATGAAGCTTGAGGGAAGGTAAAGAAAAAAAGAGAACTGAACAGCAGAGACATTGCCTGACTCTATCAACCCCTCCAATCATCTGCTTTCCTTAGGGCACTCTTCACTCTCAGCTGAACCCTCTCATTCCATAATTTCTCACATTTGAGCCCATTAAATAAAACCCAGGGCCTAATATTGAGAATGCTTGCTGATATGGCTCACTTGGGGCTTTATAACTGGAATCTCTGTAGAACCTGTACAAAACTCTGTACAAAATTCGTACAACCGGTCACGAATTCCACTGTTCTAACAAGGATGCTGTGCTTGGTATTCTTATTCCCTGGAGTATGTGTTGGTGTTGTTCATTCTATTATCTGCCCCCATTTCCAAGCTCCCCTAGTTTCCCTAAATCACTGTTTTCTCCTCTTTTATCTTCCACTAATTCACTGGGTCAACATATGCCACTGTTTTCCAAGCAGTAAAATATCTGTATTTTATGCACATTTGTTCTGAGCATGGAGTCAAAGTGAAATTCTGTTGGCCAGTACATTTTTAAGGTTACTACCAGCTCCAACCTTTGGGGGCATATCAATCTGAACTACTACTACTAGTAGAAATGAAACTAAAATGGAATGTAATTCCAGAATATCATCACTCATTTTAGGTTATGGTTGGAAAGATCAAGGGTAAAGGGGAGTAATAAATTTGTCAAAACACGTTTTCTTAGGAGCTTTGCTATAGCTATGCTATAATTATGCAATAATTATGCAATAATTATGCAATAATTGGAGAAGGAAATAGCAACCCACTCCAGTATTCTTGCCTAGAGAATCTCATGGACAGAGGAGCCTGGTAGGCTACAGTCCCCCAGGTTGCAAAGAGTTGGACACAACTGAGCGACTTCACCACCACCAATTATGCAATAACAAAAAGCTGTATAGAGCAATGATGAAGATCAAATATCGGACAACTTGGATTTCAATCCCAGCATCCTTGACCATAATATTAGTATACTGTATAATGATTGAGATAATCTCTTAAAAGGCAGGTATAATGCAGATACAATGCTAAGAACTTAACAAATATTAGCTGTGCTGCTGCTGCTAAGTCGCTTCAGTCGTGTCCGACTCTGTGTGACCCCACAGACAGCAGCCCACCAGGCTCCCCTGTCCCTGGGATTCTCCAGGCAAGAACCCTAGAGTGGGTTGCCATTGCCTTCTCCAATTAGCTGTGCTAAGAAAGTGTTAAAGAAAAATTAAGTAGAATTAAGGTTCATTTACCAATATACTAGAAAATTAGTGAAAGCTCAATACATTCAAGTTTCTAGAGCAGAGCTCAGAATCTTCTGGAGGACTTGTTAAAACTTGGATTGCTAAACCTCAGCTCCAGAGTAACTAATTTGGTAAATCTAGGGTGGGGCCCAAGACTCTGCACTTCTAACAAGTTCACAGATGGTGGTGATGCTGCTGGTCTGAGCACTGCATACTGAGACTGCAGTGATAGCAAAAGGAGAGAAAGCTGATTACCTGCTAGGCACCCACTGTGCATCAGTCAACCTGCACACCTATGATATTTAGTTCACTGAAAACCATTGATCTTGCTCTTCAGATATTAAAAACCATATTTCTAAGCCAGTCATAAATAACTGCCATTCAGTTCTAAAAAGTTGGCTGCTATGGAGATAATCTCCTGGGCAAGAAAATTATTTGCAGTTATATACGTATTTTTGAATCCATCCTGGCCTATTTTGAATCAGTAGCTCTACTTAATAAACAGACTTTTTATCTGTTAGTATGCTTTGGAGGTTAAATAATACTCTACTTAACCCTCCAAGATTTATTTGCCAAAGAATTTGTCATATCTAAATGAAAAGGAACACAGGGGAGAAAGATAAGTAATAGGTTGGGAAATTAAGCTCATAATAAAAGTATCATTTTTCAACATTATCTTGGCATTAATACAAATTTAGATATCAGTAACAGTCATTAGTAAAATTTTAATATGAATTTTATAATTATATTAATTACTCTTTCTGATTATCAGCACTTTTTAAAAAATACAATTTGCATAATAAAATAACACCACAAAATAACTAGAAGTTTAAATTTATGTTTAAGATTTTTCATGAGTACTTGATAGAATATGCTAAATAAGGAAAGCTGTTTAAAATAAAAGTGGAATAAAGGCCTCTTTTAAACCTTTAAAACTCCATGTTTAAGATGAAGAATGAGGACATTTCTTAACACTTCTATCTTTCATTTAAAATATTATTCAGAATAGAATTTCTGAAGTCAATCAAATCAATAAGTGCCACGAGAAAGCCTGACATAAACCAGGTGACCTCATTAATGACAGTTTCACAGTTTAATGACATTCCATCATATTGAATGTTAAGGTATAAAGTACAAATTAAACATGGCAATAGGAGTGTGCAATTCCATTTCATCTTGTTAGAATGCATTTCTTGACTACAATTAATCTGACCTTCATAGCAATAACCAAGTGAAGTAAGTTTTAAAATAAATGTGTAACAAAGCTTTATTTTGTGAATGTTAATACCTTCTACTTTCAAATCACTCATGACTAGCTTCTAGAGCAAAGCTCCTTACAAAATGCTTTAGTCTTCTACAGAAATAACAAACCAGTTGCATGTTCCTACTAACTATTGGTACCTAAATCTATTGGATTTCCCTCATTCTTCTTGAATTTTTAACTCACCAAGAACATGTTCAAGAACTGCAATCTCATAAACAAAATGCAACGATGCTTCAAAAGGAAAGCATTTCATCTCTACTTTGCTTTATTTTAAACAAATTCCCTTGACTATTTAAGATACTTTAAAAAATAGAAATAAATGAGATCTTGAGAGAAGGGTTTTTGTTTGGAGTAGTTTGAATATTTTTTCTCTAAGCAAAGCACAAATCAGAGTTAAATTCTGCCTTTAAAAATGGGTAATAGAGGGACCTCCCTGGTGATCTAGTGGTTAAGACTGTAGACCCAATGCAGAGGGCCAAGGTTCAATCCTTGGTCAGGGAACTAGATCCCATATGCTGCAACTAAGATCCAGTGCAGCCAAATAAACAATTTTTAAGTGGGTAATAGATATCCTTCTCAGAGAAGGCAATGGCACCCCACTCCAGTACTTTTGCCTGGAAAATCCCATGGATGGAGGAGCCTGGTGTGCTGTAGTCCATGGGGTTGCTGAGGGTCGGACACAGCTGAGTGACTTCACTTTCACTTTTCACTTTCATGCATTGGAGAAGGAAATGGCAGCCCACTCCAGTGTTCTTGCCTGGAGAATCCCAGGGACAGGGGAGCCTGGTGGGCTGCCGTCTATGGGGTTGCACAGAGTTGGACACGACTAAAGTGACTTAGTAGCAGATATCTTTCTATACTGTAAACCAAAGTCTAATGCTGATGATGCTCATTGGTTAGCCAGATTATACTGGTCAGCTTTTTGGACACAGACATTTTCTAAAACTTGATATCACTGAGATGATAAGGAACAAAATGTGACGATGTTTTTCTGATGAAATAAGGAAGTCTAGGCATAAATGAGGAGAAGGCAATGGCAACCCACTCCGGTACTCTTGCCTGGAAAATCCCATGGATGGAGGAGCCTGGTAGGCTGCAGTCCATGGGGTTGCTAAGAGTCGAACACGACTGAACGACTTCACTTTCACTTTTCACTTTCATGCATTGGAGAAGGAAATGGCATCCCACTCCAGTGTTCTTGCCTGGAGAATCCCAGGGACAGAGGAGCCTGGTGGGCTGCCGTCTATGGAGTCACACAGAGTCGGACACGACTGAAGCAACTTAGCAGCAGCAGCAGCAGCAGGCATAAATGATGATTCTGTTCACCAACAATTATGGGAGCCAGGCTCCCTACAGAAATAGCCATTTTCTATGCTGTGTAATAATTGATCTTCGATGCCGCACATGAACTGACTTTGGGAAGAAGCACTAATTCCAGTCCCCTTCTGCTTAAATATCATTAATTGAGCTCCATATACCTGTCAGCCATTATAATAGAGATAGCAAAAAGGAAAAGAAAAGAAAAGAAGACACTGACCACCCCATCCTCATAGCCAACCCCAACTCAACTGAAGCCCACGTAGAGAGTTTGCAGTCTCCTGGGAGAGAGAAGCACACACACAGTCTGTCCTTCTCCTTTGCTATCTCGCCTTCTGCCCATGCTCTGAATGCCAGCACCCTAGGCTTCATTTAGGTGGTTTAATGCATCATTCTACCTCCTATCCCAGGGCCAGAACACACACTCCTCCTTCTCACTTGGAAAGTGCCCTTTAAAAAAAAAAAAAAAGAAAAGAAAGTGCCCTTTACCTCTACTGTGGAACACATTACTCATTCTTCAGGTGTCAAAATAAATACTGCTTTCTCAGAGAAGTAAAGTGAAGTGAAGTGAAGCCATCCCTAATTCTCTGTTATATGTCCTCAAAGCTCCAAAACTTTTGCTTTATGACATGTAGCACAGTTAATAACTGTCGATTAGTAGAAATATTTGATATATGTCCATATTCTCTACTTATCAACAACATCACATATTCTTGATGGCTTACTATGCCATGTACTGTATTTGGAATATAATAGGAATCAGGATAGAGTCCCTATCCTCATGGAATGGTATGCTAACAGAGAAACACATTCATCAAACAAAAGATCATAATGAAAAAATAGGCAAAAGTTTGCAATTGAGAAAAACCTATTTGATACAATGGAGTTACGGAAGCTGATGCTTCAAGGGTGAGATGGTGCCAAGAGAAAATTTATTCCAGACACAAGGAAAGGCCAGGGCAGAAGGCCTCTGGCAGAAGAGCTTCTTCTGGTGGAAACTGTGACAGAGGCAGCAAGGCTGGGACTTAGTGAGTAGTCGGGAGACAACCATGAGATAAGGATGGAGTGGTAAATTAGATGGTAGAACTTATAAGTCCCCACTGTCAAGGAAATAATTTTTCACTCTAAATTAGCTTTCTGAAAGAGGAGTGAAATATTAGTACAATCGGGTAAGTAGCCGGACAAAAGGAAGGCAAGTAGTTCTACTTAAAGAGTAGTAAGATGCAAAGAGCATCCAAAGTAATATTTGAGCCAGGCCTTAAAGGAATTACCAAGAGAAAAAGAAAAGATTAAGTCTATACACATGGTCTTTGCACCTGTAGATTTCACAGAAAACTGTGTTGAGGAGCAAAGGTACCTTTACACAAAACAAATCCTTTCCATGCCCCCGTTAAACAAGTCTGATGCTATCAAAGACTGCTCTGAGCAGAAATAAATATTTACTATTAACCCAAGTCAAAGGTGTGTTCAGTTGTCCAGATCAAGGAGTGGCTGGCCAAGTGCTCAAGATACTGGACTGCCGCCTGCATGGCTACAGAGTCAGACAAAGGTTGAAATCAAAAGGTGGGAATCCCTGGGGCAGGGGAGGGAGAGGCGCTACACAAGTCACTGAACACTTGCTTCTAGGGTCCTCAACCCAAGAAACATCAGGAAGTTCATACTTCTTCTCACCAAAAGAGTAGGGTGTCCCAGTAAGTATCAGGAAAAACCCACAACTGTCCTGGGGTGATGTAACTATGTAAAAGCCCACCAACTAATGGGACCAGAAGCAAAAAGCTGCCCTTCTGACCTGCCCCTTCTGTACTCTGCTGCTGCTGCTGCTAAGTCGCTTCAGTTGTGTCTGACTCTGTGCGACCCCATAGACGGCAGCCCACCAGGCTCCCTCATCCCTGGGATTCTCCAGGCAAGAATACTGGAGTGGGTTGCCATTTCCTTCTCCAATGCATGAAAGTGAAAAGTGAAAGTGAAGTTGCTCAGTCATGTCCGACTCTTAGTGACCCCATGGACTGCAGCCTACCAGGCTCCTCCGTCCATGGATTTTCCAGGCAAGAGTACTGGAGTGGGGTGCCATTGCCTTCTCCGCTTCTGTACTCTAGACTGTACCAAAGAAATCTGCATTAACTTTTGAGTAGGTCATTTGCTTACAAGTGAGGTTAACATTAGCACAGTCTGTCCAGAAGTAAATTAAGCCACTAAACTGTAAACTCTATAAGAGAAGGAATCACATGGTTTGTTCATCAAGATCGGCGTAGTGTTTAGCTCATAGCAGGTGCTCAATTAATATCTGTTGAATGAAATACTGTGTACATGATAAAATAACCAACAAGACTATCCCAAATAAGCACAAACAATACATACCATAGTAGTTGATGTAGAGAAATATTATTTCCCATGATGGTGTTTAGAAAGGCTAGTCAGAGTAAAGAGGATCTGAGCTAGATTTTGAAGGTTCATCGTCATCATGATGACACATGTCAGGCATTATCCTAAGCACTTTCATACATTAATTAATTAATCCTTACAATAACACTGTGAAGTAATACCTGTTATTATCCTAATTTTCCAGATATGAAACTAAGAAAAACATTAGATGTGCTCTTGACAAACAGAAAAGAATAAGGAGAGCACACTAAAAAATAAGAGGATCAGTAAACAATTAATTTTAAAATGCAAATAACTCAGCTCTTCATGGTATACAGTCACCTCCCTTATGACAGCCAGAGACATGGTAAATAATGATGTCCTTCCAAAGAACTTGTTTATTAAATGGCCTGAACTCAAATGGTTTTACTTTTACCCCATTCCAATCTTCAAAACTTTCTAGGTTTTTGAAAGCACCTTGACAGCTCCCATCATTTTCTGCTCACTCAAATCAATAATTTCTTTCTAAATCAAACAAATCCAGTTCATGGTTCTCCTACTGAATGGAGCAGAGGAATTGGGCAGTGAGTTTATTCTCTGATTCCCTGGTAAACTGAAAATAGAGGGGGTGCATCTGGGTTCATCCAGGAGAGGAAACCAAAGCTTCGGCATCTTCCTGGAAGAGAGGGCTAGCTGGCTCAACAAGCTGAATCCCATAAGTTATCAGTTACAGCTACTCTGCAACTTCACCCTGACACTGAGCCTGATAAAACGCAAGTGTCTGGCAATCTTCCTTCTCCTTTTCCATGACGTTGTTAGGACTCTTTTTTTTTCACTTCAGTGAATTAAGAAGCTAGTTTCTATATCTAGTATTAGCTATTTCTTTAAAATCCACTTAAAAAAAAAAGTTACAGAGGTCACTGATGCTGACACAAGCCATCAGTTCATGACCAGTGAGTGCACGAGTCAGTGGTTTATGATGTACCAACAGCTGGACCACGTGAGGCACACTTTGATGACACACACGCGAAAGTTATTAGACCTTACTAACCACTCAGGGACAGGCAGCGGACAGCTATATGTAATGAGAAATTTAAGAATCTGCTTCATTTTTAAATTATTACTTAGTTTCATTTAAAAAAAAAAAAGGTCTGGATTCAGGCTATCTGAGTTCTGATACTGGTCCTGCCACTGATTTCTTATGTAACTTTATGCAAGTTACTTCCCCTCACCAGGCCTCAGTTTTTGTATCACATACTAAAGCAGCTGGACTGAGCCACCATTCAGAGACACAACTAACACTCTACAAACACACAGGCACCAGAGAAACAAGAATGAATACCGGTCCCTGACATTGTACAGTTCTCTGTGTAATGTGAATAAAACTGATCACAGGCAAACTCATACTCAACTCTCTTTTCAAACCCACAAGAGCTGTCTCTGGAGATAACTAGTCCTTGAATTGCTGGAATCATGAGCTACACTTGCTTTATCCATTCATTCATCATCCAAAGTCCTCCTTCCCTTCAAAGACATACAAAGAAGAAAATAAATATTGCTCATAGATTGTTTGACATGTTTCTTCCTTTATCACATATTTGGATTAATTAAGACGTTCTCTTTGGAAGCCTAATTCATTCAGTGATCATGTGCTGAGGATCAGCAATGTATAGAGCAATCCCAGGAAGATACAAATATAAAAGCCAGAGTCCCCATCATCAGAAACTCACCGGTTATTGAGAGAACAATGCAAAGCACTGTGCTGAGCATAATAACAAAGAACCACAAAGTGCATCAGAAGCCTCTGCACAGGAATCGTACTTTCCCTAGACTGAGGAAAGCAAGGAGTGAAGGAAGACTTCAGCTGAAACTCTTACTACATTATTGTACTTATTTTGTCTTCTTCGTAGAATTTATAGAGCTAAAGTAATCCTGTCTCATTTATTATCTATCAATCTATTTATATGATTATTTTCTTTCTTCCCTATAGTAATTTTCTCTTACAAACTGCTTACCTTACAGCTCTGATAGTAAAAAGTCCAAAATGGTTCTACATGCTAAAATCAAGATGTTGGAAGAACTGTGTTCCCTATTGGGAAACTCTAGGTCTGTTTCCTCGCCTTTTCCAGCCTCTAGAGGCCCCTTCCTTTCCTTGCCTCATGCCCCCTTCCTCCATCCTTGAACTATCAACAGCACATCTTTCTCTGCTTTCCTTCTGTACTCAACTCTTTCTCTGAATGACTCCTATTCTCCTTCCCTCCTCCATTTTTATGCAGTATATTCAGCCCATCTAGATAATACAGGCAGAGAAGGCAATGGCACCCCACTCCAATACTCTTGCCTGGAAAATCCATGGACAGAGGAGCCTGGTAGGCTGCAGTCCATGAGGTCGCTAAGAGTCGGACACGACTGAGCGACTTCACTTTCACTTTTCACTTTCATGCATTGGAGAAGAAAATGGCAACCCACTCCAGTATTCTTGCCTGGAGAATCCCAGGGACAGAGGAGCCTAATGGGTTGCTGTCTATGGGGTCGCACAGAGTCAGACACAACTGAAGCAACTTAGCAGCAGCAGCAGCAGCAGCAGCAGCAGCAGCAAATACAGGGGAACCTCCCTTTCTTGAATAGAGCTAACTGGCAAACCTAATTCCATCCGTAATTTTAATACCCCTTTGCCATGTAACCTAACAAATTCACAGGTTCCAGGAATCAGGGCATGGACATCTTTGGGAGACTACTATTCTGCCTGCTACATTCCTCTTCTAGAAAGTAAGTCCAGCAAGAGCAGAAACTTTGACTTCGTTCACTATTGTATCTTCAACAGCTTGAGTAGCACCTGGCACATGGTAGATACTCAATGTTTAATTGTTGATTGAATGGCTAATTGACAAGGGCAACTCCAAAAATAAAAGATATTTACTGCTAATATTTCATGTATTAATACTTCTTTAATCTTACTTTCTTTTCACCTCTATATTTGTGTGTGTGTGCTGTGTGAGAAATACATCCATTACTCAATTTTACAGATTTATGACACTGAAAAAAGCTTTCTCAATGGAAATTCCAATCAGTACAACTTTGAGCTGTCAGGATCCTATGGAACTAGATGATTGAAGCGCCACTGAAAAAAAATGCTCAAACAGCATCTTTTCACTACCCTGTTAAATTGTGGCTATAGCGTTAAAGAATTAAAGCTAAAGAGTTTTTTCTATATTGTGATATGCTAGCCTTATATATCCTAGAACATTTAAATATTACAGCCAAAAAAGGGTGGGGGGCGGGCAAGGATGAGGGTCAAGACACCCTCAGGAGAACACGACTGGATGTAGGATGCTGTAATTTTTATCTAGGGTTGTCATAACAAATTGCCATGAACCGTGCAACTTGGAACAAGAAAAAAATGTTATTGTCACATTTCAGGAGAACAGAGACCCCAAATCAAGGGATTGGCTCCTTTTGGAGGCTCAGAGGGAGAAACTGTCCCTTGCCTCTCTTTCCTAGACTCTGATGGCTGCCAGAGATCCTTGGCATTCCCTGGTTTGAAGGTGCATTATTCTTATCTCTGCATCCATCTCCACATTGCCTTCTTGCGTCTCCCTGTGTCTTCTCTTCTTATAAAGACACCCGTGTTCTTATAAAGAACATCAGGATATTCTTGTCTTCTCACAAAACACCAGAATGATTTCATCTTCAAATCCTTAACTAAGAATCCACATCTGCCACAGACTTTATTTCCAAATATGGTCACATCTAGAGTTTTTGCATAGACGTGAATTTTGAAAGGACACTATTCAACCCCCTTAGATGGTATTCTTGCTCAATGACTTACACTCACAGCTTCTTCAGACTGTAAATGGCAACAGAGGGGTGACTTCAGGTCTAGAATGGTAACAGAACCCTTTCTATTATAAAGTAAACAGAGACTTTGCAGACACTTTTCTGTTTGTCTCCTGCATAATGAGTTTTGACATGCTTCTTTGGAAAAAATATTCTGCACTAATATAGCTCTTCGTATAGTTTATCCTTATCAATAAAACCTCAGGAAAATTAAACCATTAAAAAGTTTCCAAAAAGCATCAGGTTGAAAGAAATCCACAAAGGTTCCAAAGCAAGAATAAAGACTGGGGTTTGTGCCCTCTCCATTCACGAGGCTTTTCAGTCTTTCAAAAAAAGGGAAGCCAGGCACAAATAGACTGCTGGCCTAGATTTGGACGTACATGAATATAAATTACTGTTGGTTTATAACAGTAGAAATCACAAATGCTTAGTGTTGCTTTCATTCAGGCGGGATTTTTTTTATGTGGCTCAGGTTTTCTGTACTCGGTGATGAAAGAAGCACCTTTTGTTTAGCTTAGCACAGTAAGAAGAGTCCAGATCTCTCATCAGAATAGGGAGTGAACAGATGGAGCCCCAGGTGGCACAGACCTGAAGGTCCTTTCCTAACATAAAACTTCGGGCTTTACTGTTACAAAATATCAGAAAAGGCTAAGTGTTAGCTTAAAAAAAGTAAGGTCAAATTCTGCAGTTCTTTCTTAGGCAACAATCCCAGATACTCCATGATTCCCTTTGTTCCTTACAGCGGAATAGAGGGCTTCATTTACAAAGCATTACAGGAGAATGAAATGGCAAATGATACTACACTTAGAAATTTGATAGGATTCTGTAAACCTTCTTCCTGTATAATTCTATGGCTATCAGCACAAGGAAGTTTGGGGAAGATTTCAATAAAACAGCTTTTAAGAAAGCAAATGTTATATTTTTCTTTTACTACATATCTTTGGTACCATTTCATTATGTTAGATAGATGGTTACATTCTTCACTGAAGTCAGGACTTTGAAGTTTTGTTGGTTTACTACCTTCTTTCATTAACAACATCCTCAAAACTAATTATTTTACAAGATCAGTAACTATTTCATTTCTGAAATGCAGAAAATTATAGTTCTTACCTCCATATCAATACACAGTGCTTTGTACTTGCTAGACAAACTATAAAAACTGGTGAAATATAAATAAAATGAGACAGAGATAGGAAATTCACTTCAGAAATTCACTCATCAGGTACTGAAATAAAACTGACAAAAAGTAGTACCATCAGTTATTCAAGATTCTAGTTCTTGATGCAGAAGTAGTCCTTTCGCTCCTAAAACTCTGATTGCCACACAGGTGTCCAGACTCTGGAATTTTATAAATTATAGCCCAGGTTGAAAAACAGCACTGGTCTATTTCACTCCAAAGTTGCACACTTCCAAGCCACCTCATACATGTTAAATTTCTTAGTGTTATGATATGTCATTCTTTGGCCTCACAGGAAATTTGAAAAACCACATTGAGCAATCAATAATAATCCTTTTCCTTTTCACAGAATCCAAGCAGCATTTTCTGACTTTGTTTTGATTCACTCAAAGCAAGCTTTTTACGGTTCCTTTGATACATACTTCCATACAGAAGCACATCTGTTTCTGTTTCCAAAAATCTAACGCCTTTTTGAAATATATTTCTAAAATTATGTTCTGGTAATCCCAGATCATAAGAAAAGCATGCTGAGATATGTGCAGGCTTGGGAGGAGATGGCATTTGAAAGGTGACTCAAGCCAAGTTCTGGTTAGGAAAACAGGATAGCAGTTTGGGGAAGCAGACAAGGAGTGTTGAATTGTGCACCTCTAATCACTGTTTCCCAGTCAATGATAACTGCAGTCCTGACTCTAAAAGACCTAGATGGCAATGTACACAAAAACTAGAGGGAAGTAAAGTAATAGGAAATTGTTTGTTTGTTTATTTTAAAGGCTCAATAATTGTGTGATTATGCTATGTGAATGTCTCTTTTTTGTAATCCTTTTTAGAAATTTTTTCCAGAATATTAGCAAAATTAATACAAGTATATGTGTACCCATCACTCAGGGTTCATCTAGATCTTTGCTTTTATAAAAGTATTCAAAAATACTATGGTTAAAATTGACCTCTTTTCTAAACCTCTTCTCAATCATATACTTCTCCCTCTTTTCACTATCCTGTTTTTTTTGAGTATGCAATTTATATTTTTATGTATTTGTAATTAATATTCATTTGAAAATAAATATACATATATAATATCATGTAATTTACATAGATGTTATATTTTGTGCAATTTTACACAATTTGTTTGTTTTTACTCAACTTTAGACATTGTGAAATCCACTCACATATATTCATATATTTCACTTATTTCACTGTATTATATCCTTGATAAACAATTTATTTTTCCATTTCCCTATTGATGAGAATTTGAGGATTCTTTTTACCTTCTTACAAATAATGCTGTGATTTGCATAGCTTGTACCCTAGAATATTCTAGGACATATATCCAGAAATGGAATTGTCAGGTCATAGTGTATATGCGTTTTTTTACTATAAGAAACATTGTCATGAGGCTTTACAAAATACTCCTTCAGGGAAGGAGCAAGCCCTTAGAAAGTGAAAGCTGCTCAGTTGTGTCCAACTCTTTGTGACCCCATGGCCTGAATTCTCCAGGCCAGAATACTGGAGTGGGTAGCCTTTCCCTTCTCCAGGGTATCTTCCCAACCCAGTGATCGAACTCAGGTCTCCCACATTAGGCTTCCCTCCATAGTTCAGTTGGTAAAAAATCCACCTGCAATGCAGCAGACCCCAGTTCAAATCCTGGCTCGGGAAGATCCACTGGAGAAGGGATAGGCTACCCACTCCAGTATTCTTGGGCTTCCCTTGTGGCTCAGCTGGTAAAGAATCCCCAACACTGGCAACATTTAAACCCATTAATACAACCAAGTTCCTATATTAGGTTCTGTCAAGGTGACTCTCCTCTTTTTTATTAAGTTTACTTAGACTATTAGCTAAATAGACTTTTATTTATTCAAGTACTACTAGAGATATGAAAAAAAGGAATAAAAACACCCTTGCCAGGATCTAGGGAATGCTGACCTGTCTAAATGCCTCTTTTCTTTCTCTGGATCATCTATCTTTACACTCCAGAGGGCCAAAAGTAACTGAATAAACATTATCTTGTCCTTGGCCTTCACCAAGCAAAATTGTTTATATCTGAGACCATTTCCCTTCAGAGTCTGAGATCATTATTTTAAAGTAAATTGTCAAATGCTCCAGAGTTGATCTCAGTTCAGTTCTGCCATTTGCTGCTCTATGAACCAAGTCCAGGGCATGACATTAAGTCTGTGACTACATTACATGAGAAAAATGTTTTAAGACAGAATAAAACATCACGTACAGTTCCTGGCAGTGAATCTTAACAACTGAAATATCCCTGTCCACGCAAACATTTCAAGATACTGTTTCATAAAATGATAATCATGCCCACCTCACATACAGTTGTAAGAATCTCATGAGATAATGGAAGCAAAAGAACACAGTGCTCAAACACGTACAGTAGATTTTCAATAAGCCTTACCTGAATCAAAATTTCTTGAAATATACTATTATCCCTGATGGAGGAGGGTGGATTTTAACCAAATTAAGTAGTATCCCTTGCAGGAAATATTCTGACCACCTGCCTGCTGGTTCTATCAACTGTGCATTGCCTGATGTATAGCCAGGAATTTTTATCTTTCCCCATTTTTGTACGCTGTCCTACAACCTAAATCAGTCTTATATATAATGAGAAAAATAAACTGCCTGTATGATGTTGCCTGATGCATACATAAGGAATTCCTGATTCTGAAACCTCTCCTTTATAATTGTGATTCAAAATTAAAATGTTAGTATCCACATCTCACATTGAGTTGCTGTCGTTGTTTAGTTGCTAAGTCATGACTAAATCCACATCTTAGGTTGAGAAATTTTTACAATATATAAAGTAGGTTCCACTTCTTACTTTAGTTATTTCTGGAGTCATTGTTAATTATGTAGCTCAGGTTTCTGTACCATCATTCAGTTGAGTAAAATGACACCTGAGGTTGTATCCAGGCTGAAGGGCCCCTTTAACCAGCAAACCAAACTCCAAAATATCAGAATGGCAGCACGAGAAAGGTTGGCCCAGTACAAACCCTCCATTCAGTCTCTGGTTCTGAACTGCTCTCCCCACCTGCTTCCTTCACCTGACTCCAGCCTCATTCTAGCACTTTCGCTGCCAAAGGACTCCTCACTTTTTTGTTTTGCCACCTTCAAAACCTCCATTTTCATGGGCAGCACTATTTCTGAATCTCTGCTCACATTACATGGTTTCGTTTACTCTCCCTTCCTCCAGGTCTTATTTCCTCCAGGGCCCAGAATGCTCTCCATTTGGCCTCCCTGCCCTGAATCTCATTTTCCTCAGAAGACAGAGCTCCCACTCAGCCTTTCAGGCATTGAAGAGGAGAACAAATACATGGCATATTGAGTGTCTTGCCCAGAGTTACATGTTTTATTTGCAGCAAAGCTGGGATTTAGAATCAAAACTGACGTAGTTTCCTGTGCTAACTGAGACAGAGCAGATTCTCCTGTCCCTGTGTGAAACCATTTTAGGACAAAAAATTCTTTCCAATTTCCTAATGGTAATAATTTCTTAAACAATTTCTTACTTCCAATTTCCTAAACAATAACTGATCCAGAAAAAAAATAACAACTTTTTGCTCTAGGGAATACTTATTCCTGAGTGGTAAGACTGTCAACCAAATAAAATTAACTTGTTGAAACTAGCATCCCATATATTAATGCTGACTTCAAGATCCTTACCTCACTGTGCCCGCTAATCCAAAGTCTAATGTCATAAATTCTGTCCAGTTCCAACTGGTAAAAGTACCTAGCCCAAGCCCCCAATATTTTATAATATTTTTATTATAAAAAATAATAATAATAATGAAAAGTCAGAGAAATACTACACAAATGAAGGAAGAAACTAGAAACACAGAAGTCCAAATAAATGAAGAGGAAATAGGCAAACTACCTGAAAAAGAATTCAGAATAATGATAGTAAAGATGATCAAAAACCTTGAAAACAAAATAGAGAAAATGCAAGAATCAATTAACAAAGACCTAGAAGAATTAAAGAATAAACAGACAGAGACAAACAATAGAATTACTGAAATTAAAAATACTCTAAAAGGAATCAATAGCAGAATATCTGAAGCAGAAGACTGAATCAGTGAGCTGGAAGATAAAATGGTGGAAATAACTTCTGAAGAACAGAATAAAGTAAAAAGAATAAAAAGAACTGAGGACAATCTCAGAAACCTCTGGGACAATATCAAATGCACCAACATTCGAATTATAGGTGTTGCTAAGAGTCGGGCACAACTGAACGACTTCACTTTCACTTTTCACTTTCATGCATTGGAGAAGGAAATGGCAACCCACTCCAGTATTCTTGCCTGGAGAATCCCAGGGACAGAGGAGCCTAGTGGGCTGCCATCTATGGGGTCACACAGAGTCAGACACAACTGAAGCAACTTAGCAGCAGCAGCAGAAGAAGAAGAAGAGAAAAAGAAAGGGTATGATAAATTTTCTGAAGAGATTATAGTTGAAAATTTCCCCAACATGGAAAAAGAAATTGTCAATCAAGTCCAAGAGGCACAGAGAGTCCCATACAGGATAAACTCAAGGAGAAACACACCAAGACACATACTAATCAAACTAACAAAGACTAAACACAAGGAAAAAATATTAAAAGCAGCAAGGGAGAAGCAACAAGTAAAATACATGGGAAAATCCCTAAGCTTAACAGTTGATCTTTCAGCAGAAACTCTGCAGGCCAGAAGGGAATGGCAGGATATATTTAAAGTACTGAAAGGGAAAAATCTACAGCCAAGATTACTGTACCCACCAAAGATCTCATTCAATATTGATGGAAAAATAAAAAGCTTTTCAGACAAGCAAAAGTTAAGATAATTCAGTACCACCAAGCCAGCTTTACAACAAATGTTTTTAAAGGGACTTATATAGTCAAGAAATACAACAGAAGAAAAAGATCTACAAAAGCAACCACAAACAATTAAGAAAATGTCAACAGGAATATATATATTGATAATTATTTTAAATGTAAATGGATTAAATGCTCCAACCAAAAGACACAGACTGGCTGAATGGATACAAAAACAAGACCCATATACATGCTGTCTACAAGAAACCCACTTCAGACCTAAAGACACATATAGACTGAAAGTGAGAGGATGGAAATGGGAAGCAAAAGAAAGCTGGAGAAGCAATCCTTTTATCAGACAAAATAGACCTTAAAATAAGAATATTGCAAGATATAAGGAAGGACACTACATAATGATCAAGGGATCAATCCAAGAGGAAGACATAACAATTGTAAATGTCTATGCACCCAACATAGGAGTACCACAATACATAAGACAAACACTAACAGACATAAAAGGAGAAATTGACAGTAAAACAATAATAATAGGAGACTTTAACACCCCACTCACACCAATGGACACATCATCAAAACAGAAAATTAATAAGGAAACACAAGTCTTAAATGATACATTAGAAGAGTTGGATCTCATTGCTATCTTCAAGACATTCCATACAAATGCAGAATACACCTTCTTCTCAAGTGCAATGGAACATTCTCCAGGATAGACCACATCTTGGGTCACAAATCAAACCTCAGTAAATTTAAGAAAATTGAAATCATATCAAGCATCTTCTCTGACCACAATGCTATGAGACTAGACATCAATTACAAGAAAAAAAAACTGTAAGAAACACAAACACAGAGATTAAACAACACGTTTCTAAATAACCAACAGGTTACTGAAGAAATCAAAAGGGAAATCAAAAAATTTCTAGAAACAAATGACAATGAAAACACAACAACTCAAAACCTATGGAATGCAACAAAAGCAGTCCTAAGAGGGAAGTTTATAGCAATACAATCCTATCTCAAGAAAAACATCGAATAGACAACTTAACTTTACATCTAAAACAACAGGTAAAAGAAGAACAAAAAAACCCCAAAATTAGTAGAAGGAAAGAAATCATAAAGATCTGAGCAGAAATAAATGAAAAAGAGATAAAGAAACAATAGTAAAAATTAATAAAACTAAAAGCTGGTTCTTTAAGAAGATAAACCTTTAGCCAGACTCGTCAAGAAAAAAGAGATAAGAATCAAATCAACAAAATTAAAAATTAAAAATGAGAGGTTACAACAGACAATGCAGAAGTACAAAGGATTATAAGAGACTATTATGAACAACTATATGGCAATAAAATGAATAACCTGGAAGAAATGGACAGATTCTTAGAAAAGTTCAATCGTCCAAGACTGAACCAGGAAGAAATAGAAATTATGAACAAAACCCAATTATAAGCACTGAAATTGAAGCTGTGATCAAAAATCTCCCAAAAAACAAAAGCCTAGGACCAGATGGCTCCACAGGAAAAATCCTATCAAACATTTAGAGAAGAGCTAATGCCTATCCTTCCAAAACTCTTTTAAAAAACTGCAGAGGAAGGAACACTTCCAAACTCATTCTACGAGGCCACCATTACCCTGATACCAAAACCAGACAAAGACAACACCAAAAAAGAAAACTACAGGCAAGTATCACTGATGAATATAGATGCAAAAATCCTCAACAAAATTTTAGCAAATAGAATTCAGCAAAACATCAAAAAGCTCATACACCATGATCAAGTTGGGTTTATTCCAGGGATGCAAGGATTCTTCAATATACACAAATCGATCAATATGGTGATACACCATATTAACAAACTGAAAGATAAAAACCATATGATCATCTCAATAGATGCAGAAAAAGCCTTTAGCAAAATTCAGCACCCATTTATGATTAAAACTCTTCAAAAAATGGGCATAAAAGGAACCTACCTCAACATAGAAAAGGCCATATATGATAAGCTTACAGCAAACATTATTCTCAATGGTGAAAAACTGAAAGCATTCCCCCTAAGATCAGGAACAAGACAAGGGTATCCACTTTCACCACTATTATTCAACACAGTTCTGGAAATTCTAGCTACAGCAATCAGAGAAGAAAAAGCAATAAAAAGAATCCAGATCAGAAAAGAAGTAAAGCTCTCACTGTTTGCAGATGACATGATACTGTACATAGAAAACCCTAAAGACAGTATCAGAAAATTACTAGAGCTAATCACTGAATTTAGCAAAGTTGCAAGATACAAAATCAATACACAGAAATCACTTGCATTTCTATATACTAACAATGAAAAATCAGAAAGAGAAATTAAGGGATCAATCCCATTCACCATTGCAACAGAAAGATTGAATATCTAGGAATAAACTTACCTAAGGAGACAAAAGAACTGTACACAGAAAATTATAAGACACTGATGAAAGAAATCAAAGATGACATAAACAGATGGAGAGATATTCCATGTTCCTGGGTAGGAAGAATCAATATTGTGAAAATGACTATACTACCAAATGCAATCTACAGATTCAATGTGATCCCTATCAAATTACCAATGGCATTTTTCACAGAACTAGAAGGAAAAAAATTCACAATTCATATGGAAACACAAAAACCCCAAATTGCCAAAGCAGTCTTGAGAAAGAAGAATGGAGCAGGAGGAATCAACCTTCCTGACTTTAGATCACACTACAAAGCTACAGTCATCACGACAGTATGGTACTGGCACAAAAAAATAAATATAGACCAATGAAACAAGATAGGAAGCCCATAAATAAACCCATGCACCTATGGATACTTTATTTTTGACAAAGGAGGCAAGAATATACAATGGGGCAAAGATAGCCTCTTCAATAAATGGTGCTGGGAAAACTGAACAGCTACATGGGAAAGAATGAAATTAGAACACTTTCAAAAACCATACACAAAGATAAACTCAAAATGGATTAAAGACCTACATGTAAGACCAGAAACTATAAAATTCTTAGAGGAAAACATAGGCAGAACACTTGATGACATAAATCAAAGCAAGATCCTCTATGACCAACCTCCCAGAGTAATGGAACTAAAAACAAAAGTAAACAAGTGGGACCTGATTAAACTTAAAAGCTTTTGCACAGCAAAGGAAACTATAAGCAAGGTGAAAAGACAATCCTCAGAATGGGAGAAAATAATAGCAAATGAAACAACTGACAAAGGATTAATTTCTAAAATATACAAGCAGCTCATACAACACAATACCAGAAAAATAAACAACCCAATCAAAAAGTGGGGAAAAGACCTAAACAGACATTTCTCCAAAGAAGACACACAGATGGCTAACAAACACATGAAAAGATACTCAACATTGCTCATTATTAGAGAAATGCAAATCAAAACTACAATGAGAGATCACCTCACCCCAGTCAGAATGGCTCATCAAGAAGTCTACAAACAATAAATGCTGGAGAGGGTGTGGAGAAAAGAGAACACTCTTGCACTGTTGGTGGGAATGTAAATTGATACAGCCACTATGGAAGACAGTATGGAGATTCCTTAAAAAACTAGGAATAAAACCACCATATGACCCAGTAATCCCACTTCTAGGCATATCTCTGAGGAAACCAAAATTGAAAGAGACACATATATCCCACTGTTCACTGCAGCACTATTTACAATAGCTAGAACATGGAAGCAACCTAGATGCCCATCGACAGATGAATGGATAAAGAAGTTGTGGTACATACACACAATGGAATATTACTCAGCCATAAAAAGAAATGCATTTGAGTTAATTCTGATGAGGTGGATGAACCTAGAACCTATTATACAAAGTGAAATAAATCAGAAAGAGAACTTCACAAAAAAGGTCTCAATGACCCAGATAACCACGATGGTATGGTCACTTAACTAGAGTCAGACATCCTGGAGTGTGAAGTCAAATGGGTTTATGAAGCATTACTATAAACAAAGCTAGTGGAGGTGATGGAATTCCAGTTGAGCTATTTCAAATCCTAAAAGAAGATGTTGTGAAAGTGTTGCACTCAATATGCCAGCAAATTTGGAAAACTCAGCAGTGGCCACAGGACTGGAAAGGTCAGTTTTCATTCTAATCCCAAAGGCAATACCAAAGAATGTTCAAACTATTGTACAATTGCACTCATTTCCCATGCTACCAAAGTAATGCTCAAAATCCTTCAAGCTAGGCTTCAGCAGAGAATTTCCAGATGTACAGGCTGGATTTAGAAGGGTCAAGGAACCAGAGATCAAATTGCCAACATCTTTTGAATTACAAGAAAAGCAAGGGAATTCAAAAAATAACATACTTCTGCTTCACCAACTACACTAAATCCTTTGGCTGTGTGGATCACAACAAACTGTGGAAAATTCTTAAAGAGATGGGAATACCAGACCACCTGACCTGTCTTCTGAGAAACCTGTATGTAGGACAAGAAGCAACAGTTAGAACCAGATGTGGGACAACAGACTGGTTAAATACCAGGAAAGGAATATGTCAAAGCTATATATTGTCACCTTGCTTATTTAACTTATATGCAGAGTATATAATGCAAAATGCTGGGGTGGATGAATTACAAGCTGGAATCAAGACTGCCATGATAAACATCAACAGCGTCAGATATGCAGATGATACCACTCTAATGGCAGAAACCAAAGAGAAACTAAATAGCTTGTTGATGAGGGTGAAAGAGGAGAGTGAAAAAGCTGGCTGAAAACTCAACTTTTAAAAAACAAAGATCATGGCAGCCAGTTTCATCATTTCATGGCAAATAGATAGGATGGAAAGTGAAAACAGTGACAGATTTTATTTTCTTGGGCTCCAAAATCACTGCTGACAGTGACTACAGTCACAAAATTAAAAATACGCTCCTTGGAAGAAAAGTTATGACAAACTTAGACAGCATATTAAAAAGGAAAGACATCATTTTGCTGACAAAGGTCTGTGTAGTCAAAGCTGCAGTCTTTGACTGCAGTAGTCTTGTAGTCATGTATGGGTGTGAGGATTGAACCATAAAGAAGGCTGAGCACCAAAGAATCAATGCCTTCAAACTGTGGCGCTAGCGAAGACTCTCAAGAGTCCCTTGGACTGCAAGGAGATCAAGCCAGTCAATACTAAATGAAATCAACCCTGAATATTCGTTGAAAGGACTGGTGCTGAAGCTGAAGCTCCAATCCTCTGACCACCTTATGTGAAGAGCCAACTCATTGGAAAAGACCCTGATGCTGGAAATGATTGAGGGCAGAAGAAATGGGGCATCAGAGGATGAGATGGTTGGATGGCATCACCCACTCGATGGACATGAGTTTGAGCAAACTCTGGAAGATAGTGAAGGACAGGGAAGCCTGGCATGCTGCAATTCATGAGGTCGCAAAGAGTCAGACATGACTTAGCAAAATAACAACGAAGTTCCAGACTTTACATGTATTATCTTATTTATTCCTAACACCATGTCAGCAATGCAAACTATTTTCCCCACTCTGTTTTTGTTATTCAGTCACTCAGTTGTGTCTGACTGTTGGGACCCCATGGACTATATTAAGTTCAAAGAGGTGAAATAACTATCCTAAGCCTACACAGCTAGAAAGCACTGGAGTTTGGATTCAAATCCAAGCAACTTACCTTGAGAACCCAGAATTTTAAATGTTATGCACTGTTTAGAATTTTTAAGTAGCACTAATTTCAAAAACCTCTCTTTTTCTACTATGTAAAAATACCCTGAAGGGGCAAAAATATGGGAAAAGGCATAAGACTTCTAGAGGGAAAACTTGGGTAAGATCTGCTGTCAGCCAAGGGGGCAATATAAATTTGGCAAGGGTGGTACTGTAAATTGGTACACTCTTTGGAGAATGCTTTGGCAATGTCTAACAAAATTATACACATAAACACATACATTTTCTAATACACATAAGACATAGCTGAAAAAATACAAGAAAGAGAACATAGGAGACTGGGAAAAGGCATTGGAGGGAAATATCTTTACTAACTTTTACAATTTTTTAATATTAAACCATGTTTCATTATTCAACATATAGTGATAGTCACTCAGTCTGATTCTTTGGGACCACATTGGACTGTAGCCTGCCAGACTCCTCTGTCCATGGAATTCTCCAGGCAAGAATATTGGAATGGGTTGCCATTTCCTTCTCCAATTCAAAATATAAGTGTAATCTAAAAATAAATTAAAAAGGATGGTGTAACCAACTGTTTAAAAGGACCCCTACCCTAGCCAGTTTAGATTCAAAAGTAATTGCTGGTATTATACCCACTTCCCAACTGCTCAGTCCTATTCCCAACCACTGCCTGGTGCATATTTGATGGATAAATATCTTGTAAATATAAAAATAATATAATTTCACGAATCTGTATATGTCAGCAAATCCCACTGGATTTGTATGTTATTTCTACCCAGTCTATTCAATTTTCATCTTGGTTTCAGTATTTTTCAAGAACTATTTCAATCCATGCCTTCCCAGATGCCTTCAACATTTCCAAAGAACATGAACTGAGGAAGGAATCTGTTCATCTGTCAGTGGTAGCATTCTCTTTTTTTAATGTATCTGAAATTCAAATTATTTTTGAAGTGAAAGGAAATAATTTGCAAAGCCTGCAAAGGCTCTGAATTTGTGTGTGTGAATAAATGTAAGAGGATGACTCAACTTCAGCTCTGAACTGTGTGTGTGGGAGGCAGTCACCCACCGAGCACCACATGTGCCAAGCTAACTTCATTAATGTGGGAGATGGCTCACCGAAGTTAAACAAGTTAGAGCACATTTTTTAAATTTCCTCTCATGCGTGGGTAGTTGCCCTCTAGCCAGTGGAACCAGAACTTAAGTGTAGAAGGAGACAGGAGAGTGCCTGTGAGCAACTCCCATGACTCTGCTATTCAGATTCACAGGCATACCTCTGCCACAGATGAGAGAGTGTATGGTGGGGCTCTGATACTGAGGATCCTCTAACTTACAGAGCCCAAGACTCTTTGCGGGAGAGCACATTTCACTACTTCAAAGTCCACAGTCCTAGAAAAACAGACCATCGTCGACAGCCCTATATGACCTTGATGGCATTATTATTATCAACATCTCGTGTGCGTCTATGTGCTAACCACACCAGCAAGCATTTTTGAATATATTTTTTCCTAACCATCACAATGACTTTAGGAGACAAATGTAATCTCTACTTTTTCAAATGAAGAGATATTGAGGCTCAGAAAGATTAAGTGACCTATTAAGATTACCAGGTTGAGCCAGGAGGGAATTCAGGTCATTCTGACTGCCTGCCCTACACCATCTCCTTGTAAGTACTTAGAATGGAACTATTTACCAAATTAAAAAAAAAAAAAAAAAACTCAACAAACCAAAGTAGCATCAGACACAACTGGGGTGTATAAACGGTGTCAGTGGATAGTACCATCACTCCGTTCCCACACGGAACATCATCCCGGCTCACTGAGTCACTTGGCAAAGAGCAAGGGTTCTCTGCATCTCACCCATCACCCTCTCCCTTGTGTCTTAAAGCGTTCACTACTCTCCAGTCTAAAAGAAGGATGAGGCTCTAGTTTCTAACCAGTCGCCTTTCTGTGTCATCCACTCTCCCACAGCTCCTCAGATGCCCAGCCTCCTTTTGAAGCATGTATGTTTGTTTCCAGAGCGTGGACTCTTCTCGGAGGATGATTATTTTTCAAAAATATGAAATGAGTCTACTACCCAGAGCATTTTTTCCCCAACATGGCCTTTGCCTTAGTCACAAGTTCATCTCAAGCAGATCTGCTCTGCACAGCATTTCAAATGTGTATGTTTTGGGTAGCCGACTTCCTTTCTTTTCATACGCACCTTCTGAACATCAATCAGGCTTTCTCCAAGGAAGATGATAAGTTTTCTATATTTCTCTCACAGCTTACTAGGAATTCCCTCTCTTCACCAATATGGTTTATCAAAAACCAGTAAGAAGAAAGCGACCATGTCAACGAGGCACTTGGCCTCCTTCTTCACATTCAGGCATGAATAGGGAAGCCACCAAAACTGTGGCGTGAAGCTCCCTCAAAATTCAGAAGAACACAGGGCTTGTTCTCAAAAGAAAAATCCATCCTTAAATGCACACACCCATATCAAATCTTACCCATTCTTTTTTTTTTTCACTTTTCTTGCAGGCTGTGTCTCCCCTCTAGGTGCTGGAGTGACCACGCTCCTCCCAGTTCCCAGCATGCCCCCTATGCCCTCCAGTGTGCCCCACACTTTTTAGCACATACACATACAAAAGATGATTTTCACACAAACAATTATTAACTTCATAAACTACAATATAAGTTCCTTGGGAATAAGAGTTGAGTTTTGCCCCATGATACCCAAGACATGCCTTGTCCAGAGCAGACATACATGAAGTTTAAGCATAAAATAATATTTTTAACAGACATTTGAAAACATAAACATTTTCATAAAGACTGTATCCCTTCAGGGTGGTAACCTTGAATGTTACACACATGATTCAAAGATATTTCTGTTATTTAATACAAGCATAATAATTCTCTCATCACATTACTGTCATATTAAATTTGTTCAAAAAAATAATCATCATAAACTATCACGACCCAGGAATTTTGATAGACACTGAAGACTCAAAGTGGAATAAAGCATCAAGCATCAGGAAACATACAAATTCTATGAAAAATGAAGCCATATGTGAAAATGCACCACAGAGCTATGTAGCAAAATTGAGGTGTGAACTTGCACAGCACAAAAAGGTCACAACCAGTTCTCACGAGGAGGTTCTAGGCTTCCAAGGACAAGTAAGACTTTTACAAAGAAAGAATAAGAGAGGCATCTCAACAGCCTAATCAAATGTACAAGTTTTAGAAGCAGACAATACGTATGCTGTACTTGATAAGAGGCAAGGGGCTGACACTCATCTTCATCCTTGGAGGACAGATGTGATTTTCCTTTTGAATTTGTCAAAGGTCTTTATGATAGAATAGCAAACTCTTGGTAGAAACCACTTGAGTTTAAGTACGGTTTATAAACATGCTCTTGAGTAGTGTCTAAGACAAATTTCATAGATTTGAGTGATAGCAATACAAACAATAACTTAAAAAGTATCCAGTTCTCAACATATATATTTTGGTTAAGTGTTTAAAAATTAATCTTAACTTTCTTCAGTCCAAGCTCCTAACTTATTGTGCAACTAAAGAATTAGTGACTTTTGAAAGGTAGAAGTTAACAAGATCCTGGGTTCAGATTACTATGAAGAGATAAGTCCATGGAATTAGGTTAAACTGGGAACTAGAAATAAGAGCACATGTTTCTTTTGGTCTCAAACTATTACAGCTTACAGGCAAAGAAATAAAGTATTTCAAACTTTTTCTAGAACTATTTGTAAGGATTATTTCATGCTATACTTTAAGAGACTTTATTCGGAGAAGGCAATGGCACCCCACTCCAGTACTCTTGCCTGGAAAATCCCATGGATGGAGGAGCCTGTTAGGCTGCAGTCCATGGGGTCGCTAAGAGTCGGACATGATTGAGCGACTTCACTTTCACTTTTCACTTTCATACATCGGAGAAGGAAATGGCAACCCACTCCAGTGTTCTTGCCTGGAGAATCCCAGGGACGGGGGAGCCTGGTGGGCTTCATTAGACGCTGTCAAAAGAGTAAACAAACACTTGCCAAAAGCTTATCAAAAACTCAAGTTACTTTTAGTCTTTTGATTATCAGATGACTAAATGTTTATGGTAGAAGGTGTGGAAAATACTAGAAAGCTCAAATAAAAAGAGTATAAAGTACCCATGACTCTCACTGCAGTCATTATTTTATTGTTTCCCCTTATTTTCTTTTTTTTTAATTTATTTTTTTAATTTTATTTTTAAACTTTACATAATTGTATTAGTTTTGCCAAATATCAAAATGAATCCACCACAGGTATACATTTGCATTTTTTTCAAAATTGTTATCATTACATAGATGCTCTGTGTCTTCACTATTTTGTTTAATAATATATTATGTCTATTGACCACTAGAAATTTTAATTTAGTTTTTTCCAGCTCAGAAGGCAAAAGAAAAAAGTGTTGGCTTGGCATGGAGTATCATGTTTTTCAATACCGAGGAATAACCAACATGCTTCTTTAACCATGATGTCCTTCTTGGTAAGACTCTCTCCAGGGAAAGCTTATTTGGCAAGATTCTTTGCAGTTTTTAGATAACTAACTCCAAATATATCCTTTGTTTTAATCCATAAAGACAAAGGCTTTCTACTTTTAATGGCATGTGGATTTAATTTCTTCCATGCTGCCTTTCACTGGAGTACCATCCAATACAATGAGCATAATGACCACCAGCTCGTGTTTGGCCTTTGTTCAGGTAAGTCCTATGCTGTTGCTGAAAGGTAAATTTCCCTGTAAATTCTGTTTTATGTCATTGGAATAAAAAACTAACAAATAAATATTAAAGCAATATTGGAAAAAATATTCATGGAATCAGCCAACATTGGAAGAATTTTCAAGAGAGGGGAAAAAATCAATAATAAAATTTAAACTCACAGAAGAGATAAGAAAATTAATTGACACACTACATGAAGTGCACTGCTTGTCAAATAGCAGTTTACATCAGAAGGTGTAGAAGATACAGGAAAGTCCAAAGAGAAAGAATAAAAATCAACCACGATTTTGCGGCCATTATTTTGGTAAATGACCTTGCAATCACATGGGGTAGAATTCATCTTTCAGTACTATTTTAGTGCAATGTTTTCACACTGCATATCACAACCTTCCAGTACACAGCAAAATCAATTTAGTGCATCATAACTGGAGTTTTAAAGTTTGAAATAAAATAGAAGAAAAACTATTAGAAGGAATTATATAATGTAAGAGTAAATATGTCTAAAGCATTTGTTTCAGGCGTGTGCACTGGTCGGTAAGTCCTGAGTAGATCTGTGGGTCATGATTTCAAATGTTCAAAGGTCCCTACTCAGAACAGAGCTTTCCAAGGGCTATTTTCTTGATGAGCTGAGAATGCATCACAATTAAGTGGGAGATACTGCTTTCATCAGCTCTCAGGGCAGCCTGCCAGGACCTGAGTTTGTAGGAGCCCCCAGACCACCCCTCTGCAGCTGTGAGAAGTCTTGCCTAGGATTCTCAGAAGACACTCTGAAAGTAAAAGAGACTGATGGCCATACAATAGTCCCTGTAGGCAGCACATATGATGAGGGCCCTCTAGAACATGCCGCTTACCCCCACAATGTTGTGGCTCTGGACAAGGTGACCATCTGGATACCTAGTCCTGTAGCCAGCTGTGATTGCACCACTGCCATTGTGGACAAGCAACACTGAAGGAGTTAATCCAGTTTCCCAAGAATCAGAAAATATGGCTCAAAATAAGGTGGGTGTACAACTGGGGCAAGATGCCCACACAGACCCAGGAAGAGGTCCCACGTCTTTTTGTTCACATATATTATACACATCAGTCCTTTTGCAGTGCCTTTTCAGTGGCATACATATATATAGGGGCTTCCCTGGTGGCTCAGAGGTTAAAGCGTCTGCTTCCAATATGTTCAGAAGCTATGTACATGTACACACCTATATGTATATATATGCTCTGCAAATTAGGCTACCCATCATTTGACTTATCAACTGGGAGTGACTTCCCTCTAATTTTATTTTACATCCTTGTTCTTTATCATCGATCATGTTCTACATATCCGGATCATAAGCTCCAAGAGAAGCGACTGTTTCATCTAGTTTACCAGGCAGCCCAAAGCTAATAGGTGCACAATAAATGTGTATAAATAATCAAATTGAGGGAAGATATATTTCATCCACTTCAGTAAAAAGAATAGCTACCTAACAGGTATCCAAACTAGAAATTAATTCTCCTCCAGCAGCAATATTTGGCATAAACATGAGAAGTTTGACAATTTCTGTGTAAGACCAAGAAACATCAATCTGCCACATCCAAAGAGGTGTTTCTGATTAATCTGTTCACACGTTACTTTGCCAGTACTATAACAATAATCATTACTTTCACAGACTCAACCAGAACTTATGGTAGCCGATGACTGAAAGTAAAGAGACAGGTTTGTCCCTTTTTTCCACCTTGATTGCAAACTCTGGACTCCCAATTAGACTTTCCTCTTTCACCCACCATAGTTCTGGGTATACAACTATACACCAGGTAAGAAAAAAATCCAGCGTAATTTGAACACATTGGGCCTCAGCGTTTCTTGACTAAGAAAACCACATTATAAGCTTCCTGAGGACAATGACCCACAGCTCTTATTTCTAATTTCTTCCCCCACCCCATTAGCAGTTAATACAATATAGATAAAGAGAGGACACTCAAAAATATATCACAGAGTCTGACCACGTGAGTGAGTGATAGTTGCTCAGTCATGTCCGACTCTTTGCAACCCCATGAACTGTAGCCTGCCAAGCTCCTGTGTCCATGGAATTCTCCAAGCAAGAATACTGGAGTGGGTTGCCATTTCTTTTTCCAGGGGATCTTCCCAACCCAGGGGAAGGGATCTTCCCAACACAGGTCTCCTGAATTGCCGGAAGATTCTTTATCATCTGAGCCACCAGAGAAGCCTACTATTAAGAGACGTTTCTAAGTATAAAGACAGGTCAACTAAAAAGTATAGAGTCTGACTATACAACTAAAAAAAGTACAGGAACCAAATGTCAGTTCAACCACTAGCAAATTCCAGAAGGCTGTCCTCACAGTTATGATGAGAGGAGAAAGGCAGCCCTGTCCTCTCAGGAGGCCTTGCAGACTGGAGATGCTTCACACAGTAAATTCCCCAAACTGTGTCTTACATGATATAACACTTTTTAAAGGAGATAAAAGTCATCCCTCTCTTCCTGCTTTTTATACCTTTTTATAGTATTTTGGAAACGGCACAGGAAGTGACTCGCAATTGAAAAGCCATTTGTGGCATCGCTGGGCCTCTAATGACAGCCCACTCCCAGCAGGTTTATTTGTAAAAATAGGACTTTAAGTTTAACCTAGCAGGCTGCATGCTTCTCATAATATCCGGCAGTTCACAGCTGATTTTGAATACGCCCCAGGTTCCAAGTGGATCACGGAACTAAATCATCTCTTATTTCAGCCTGCTCTTTTTGAACCAACTCATTTTACACTGTGGTTAGCATAGCCTTTCCAGCTAAGGATGATTGCTCAAAGCACTTAGGGCAATGTTGTCTTAGCCCAGCATCTAGAATGAGGTAGTTGACACAAATTGCATCGTATGCTACTTGAGATTTAATGTTGTTACTGCCAGGAGAATATTTTTGCAAAGGTTACTGATGTATAACAAAATAAAACACGCACCAAAACTGAACCCTCCATCAGAATTCCTCTTTAGTCCAAGATTCCAATTACATCTTTTTTCTTAAATGTAGGCTATTAACCAAAACGACAATAAGCAAAATCTGCATTTCTTGATATCACAAGTCTTTGGTATAATAACAATATGAAAAAAATACTGTCCACTATACAAATCCTTTGGTTCCAAAATAAATACAATGGACACTTCTAAGATTTCAGACCAAAAACGTTATTTGTTCACTGGGCACTCTCTATACTAACCCTAACTGTTACCTGTAGAGTTCAAAAAGCAATGGCAATGATTAATGTATTCTTTCTGTGTTCTACGTTAAAGGAAAGGAAGGCTAACATAAGAAGGAATGTTAGCGAAGCACTATAAATATATGGAGGACATACTGGCTATCCTATAAAATGATCTCTGAGTAACAGAACAATTCACTTGCATATCCTAGAAGCATATTGTGCTGGAGGTCATAAAATTTAAAACTGCCCAATTAGATTTTATATCAAGCAATACAATTTAGCCTTCTGTGGATCCATGAACTCTGGCTCACCATGCATTAAACAGTCCTGCAAATCACTACTACAAGATGATTTGCATAGTATGTACATATTCTTATTAATTACTTCTTTAATGCTAATGTAATTAAGAACTGGCCATAATATGTTGGGTCCTTATTTTAATTACAGTTATACATCCTGTAATAAGCTTAAAGAAAGCCCCTTTTGAACCTACCTGGCTTTATGATCAGAATTTTCCTTTTTATTTCTATGATTTCCATTTAATTGATCTGTTCTTCACAGCTCAAATTTTAAATTTAGCTGTGATTAGGCCAAGTGGCTCAGTGGTAAAGAATCTGCCTGCCAATGCAGGGACGCCAGAGACATGAGTTCCATTGCTTGGTTGGGAAGATCCCCTGGAGTAGGAAATGGCACTCCAATATTCTTTCCTGGGAAATTTCCATGGACAGAGCCTATAGTCCATGGGGTCACAAAGAGTCAGACAAGACTGAGCAACTGAGCACGGTATGCACAGGTGTAGCTAAATAGCCTTTATTCTCTTCTGGAAAGTTCCATCTAGTCACTATTTGTCTCAAGAACATAGGAAGGACACAGATAAAAGTGGATGCATCTACAAATAAGTAGATTGCATTTGTTCTCATAAACCATCAGCATTAATATGTTGGTGATTTGTTCTCTATAGTCATTTAATCTCGCTGTTGAAAATGACATAACAGTCTTCCAAAACTGGTAGTAGACCAATACACTAAAACAATTTAGGTCTTTCTTCAAGGCCTGAGGTCATCAAAATGATCACATCTTTCATTCACCACACCATCCTCCAGGTGAGGGATGAAGTCAAGGAATCCACAAAAAAGGATATGTCATTAGAAGAGAAAATTATTCTTATTTCCAAACTATGATTTTGGCATATCTTTTTTTCTTTGCTTTCTTTGAAAAGAGAATCCCCCAAAACTTTCAGATGAATAGATTTTAAATGGTTCTAGGAATCTGTTCTGTTGAGATAACCTATCCAAATTTGGAAAACCATTCAATTTCACCTAAACCAATGAAGCTTCTATCATAACCATGGCATACAAACAGTCCTGTAAAATGTTTCTAATTCATATTTCAGCTTGAAAAAGAATATGTAGAAATTCAAAAGAAAAAAAATGGGGGAGTAAGTCCATAAAAATATTATTTTTTGTATTAAATAAATATCTAAGGGTAACTCTGGGATCTGTATTTTTTAAATCTTGTTTATAAAATTTTCAAGATAAATAATGTTTACAGGCATTTTTTAAAAGATCTTAGAGTAGGATAATATAGAATTTTATTTTGTGAGATTGTATGAAACTGAAAATTTAATGTGAATATTTAAGATGATCCAGTGAAGATTAAATAGAAGTTATAAATACATGCTACAAAATAAATGAGCTTTGAAAACATTACACCACATGAAAAAGTAAAAAAAAATAAAGACCACAAACTGTATGATTCCATTTATTTAAAATGTGCAGAATAGTAAAATCCATAGGGCTTCCCTGGTAGCTCACTAGGTAAAGAATCCACCTGCAGTGCAGGAGACTGGGGTTCAATCCCTGGGTCAGGAAGCTCCCCTGGAGAAGGAAATGGCAACCCACTCCAGTATTCTTGCCTGGAAACCATCCACAGACAGAGGAGCCTGGTGAGCTACAGTCCCTGGGGTCACAAGAGTCAGACACAACTTAGCAATTAAACCACTAAAGAATATTGATCAGTGCGGCCAGGAGTCCAGGCAGGACAAATGGGGGGTAACTGCTACTGTTTACGGGGTTACTTTTCAGGGTCATTAAAATGTTCTAAAATCAATGACGGTGATAGTTCCACAACTCTGCAAATATAACAGCTATTGAATTATACACTTAAAGTGGGTGAATTGTATGGTATTTAAAACATACATCAATAAAGCTAATATAATATAATTTTATTATATTAAAAACAGAAACCTCACAAAATTTAGAGTGTTACTCTCTCCTATGAACTTCCCTGGTGGCTCAGATGGTCAAGAATCTGTCTGCCAATGCAGGAGATGCAAGAGACACTGGTTCGATCCCTGGGTTGAGAAGATGCCTTGGAGAAGGAAATGGCAACCCACTCCAGTATTGTTGCCTAGAAAATTACATGGACAGAGGAGCCTGGCAGGCTACAGTTCATGTGGTCACAAAGAGTCAGACATGACTGAGTGACTAACACTTTCTTCACCTTCAATCTCTGCTATGAGTAGGGAAACAATCACCTTGTAACAGGGCTCTTGACAGTGAAGATTAATGGATTTCCTTTTTAAACATGGTTAGATCAGAGTTACTAACATTTAGAACTTACTTTTTAAAGAGGAGGTGACCATCTTATGTACTGTCCCAGAAAAGGT
Organism: Bison bison bison; assembly: GCF_000754665.1. Taxonomy (NCBI): domain Eukaryota; kingdom Metazoa; phylum Chordata; class Mammalia; order Artiodactyla; family Bovidae; genus Bison; species Bison bison. The sequence continues at coordinate 1,935,802 of NW_011494754.1, read as the reverse complement.
GAAATTGAACAGTGGAAATAATTACCTAAAACCTAAATAATTACCCCTCCATCCTGCTGTTGCAAAGGCAGGAGAGCTGCTCAGCATCTACGTTAAACCAATTATCCACTTGATCGGATTGCCCATTTCAGATTGATCACAACCACTCAACTATCGCTCATCTCTCTGGCTAGCTCTCTGTGGTTCTAAACACCATTTGTTTCCAGGTCCTCAGACACATGGCAATAAACTAACCACATTCCAGCACGTGTTGTGTGGGTATTCTCCCTGCCCATCTCATTGCACTTATAAAAACAGAGATTTACAATTCAACCCACAACTGAAATAAACCTAAAGAGCTCAAAGTGATGGATCTTTCACTCATATCAGAGAACTGTGTCTAGAAAATACAAAACAAAGTTAAACGAAACACCTAGGAACAGAGCTGGGAGCTAGTTTTACTAACTGATCCCCACCTAATGAAGAGCACAGGTGACGGGGAACATCTCAGAAGAAGTCAGTTTTATTCCTCTTGATAAATTCTTCAGGTATCATCTGTTTCATGTATGAGGCAGGGGAGTCAGGTCACAGAGGGTCTGAGCAATGAATTTACTATTCTGTGAAACTAGAAATTAAGGCTCCTGTCTCAACTTCTTTTGGTAAGAAAACAATTTTTTAAAAATTCTCAGATCAAGCCTACATGTTTACCATGCTTTAATTTGGGGAGGTGAATGTATATAAATCCGGTAGTGGATTTTAAAATAGATGGAGAAATAGATAAATAAGATGAAAAAAAAAGCATATTAAAGGTAAAATGCAAGATCAGTTGAAAGTCATCCATCT
>NW_011494754.1:1925374-1934880 GCF_000754665.1 Bison bison bison | reverse complement strand
GACTAAGTCACTTGTCTGGTGATCCTGGCAGCAAATGTCAGAAAACATTTCCCTCCACTTTATCTGTCACTAACACTTGACCATAGTGTTTTTCTTTCTTCACCAGAGAGAAGAGAAAGTCAACTCAGTCACCTCAGTGCAGGAGGTGGGGCTGTCAGGGGAATGATGGCAAAAGATACACATTTTGAAGATGACGGATTGCCCCCGTTGAGTCTACACACTCACAGTTCAGAACATTTGGGACAGGCTATTATTATCCTAGTGTGATTCAGAGGGGACTCACTCTTCCCCCAACTTGGAAACAAGTTGAAAGCCTATGACATCTCATCCAGGGAAGACATATTTGGCTGTGCCCACCCAGGGATCTCTCTGATAGTTGGATGAGCATTTCTTCATTTCTGTGGCCTGAAAGAAGCAACTGGAGAGCTATTTGCAGAGGAAGGGGAGTTTTGATTGTCACTGAGTTGGGTTAAATTTTTGCAGACGTCCCAATGGTACTGAGTAGGAAGAGAATAGAGATTCCTCTCCACCTCAATGCAGTCTTTGGGAATTTAGGAAGGTGAAGAAAATAAGCAGAAGATCTATGATGTTCCATGGAGAAGGTATAGGTCTAAGAACAATGCCCACATATCCTAAGCTTCATTTCCCACAGTAAAAATCCGAGTAGCAACTGCCACTGGAGCTCGGAAAGAGTACCTGCGGTGGGGCACATGAGCAAGAAGAAATAATTCCATTAGATAATCAAGGGTACTGCAACTTGAGAGCTTGCTTGGGGGCTTACTAGGTAAAGAAACCACCTGCAAGGCAGGAGACCCCAGTTCAGTCCCTGGGTCGGGAAGATCCTCTGGAGAAGGAAATAGAAACCCACTCCAGTATTCTTGCCTGGGAAACCCCATGGACAGAGGAGCCTGGTGGGCTATAGTCCATGGGGTCATAAGATCAGAAAAACTTAATGACTAAACCACCATCACTGTAATTTGGAGGCACAAGCTGAGCTAAAGGTACGTTTGGAGAAGAGTCAGCCAATCATTCTGGCTCCATCAGACAGTGTTCTTAGACTGCACTTTCCCTTTTGTCAAAAGGAAGAGACACAGGCCGAGGAAAGTGAGGGAATACTTAAGACCCTGGTGATCTGAGAATAACAATAAAGTATGCTCACTCAGAGACAGCTAGCAGTAACAGGCCACAGTCCTTGCAGTACACTTAAACTATGAGCATCCTTTCTATGAGAGATCGCTTCATATTGTATATTACCAAGAGTCCCACCTAAGACCACAAATTCTGCTTGCCTCATCTCTAGCATTCTGAAAAGGACAAAAAAAGACCTTGCTGAAAGAGGTTACAATTATTCTTGACATTTTAGAAGGCTCCTCTACTGTGTTCAAAATGTTCCATCATGGGTTTTAAAATGTGAACTAGAATAGGAGAGTCCAACCTGAAGTCTTCTTTTGAAATGAGAGCTCACCTGTATCTGATTTTGCCTCACATTCAAACAGATTTTAGCAACTAATTGAAAGGTCTTCATCTTACCCAACTGAAAAACATCAGCAACTCCTTTTAGCTTTACACTGGTTAACATGATTAAGAAGTGAATTGGGGAAATATGGATTTATTTTTTGTTAAGAGGCTGTAAAGAAACATGTCACTCAGACTAGCTCTGGGTGCAAGCCTATTAATGATTCATGTTCTGCTTTATAGTTGCCTACATTCTCCATTTTTTCTTTAAAGGGCATATATTACTTTTCAGGGAAAAAAAAAGGGTGGTAGAAAAAAGAGAAAGAAAGAAAAATCTTACCTTTAGTCTTTACCTTGAAAAAGGAATGAGATTAAAATAGAAAGGCAAAATACCAGCGTTAACAGTGACTGACTTTAACAAGACAGTAAGTGACGATTTTTTTTCTTTCAACCCGTCTGGTATTTTTCAAATTTTCTACAAAGAATAAGGATTTTTAATTAAAAAGCACTTTGAGGAACAAAGGAAAACTGGAAAGAAAATGTTGCCTTATTCCATTTTAATTGCCTGGAAATTAAAGTGAAGACTGTACTTATATAACTGGAAGAAATCTGGGTGGACAGGTCCCACAAAGCTTACTGGAGGCGAATGGCAGCAACTCAGCAGTGTCTACCTGTGGCCAGCCTTGGTTGCTAGGCAGATCTCACCATCACCAAACAGTGTGGATTTTAAGGCATCTAAAAGACTGTTCTCCCCTAAAAGAGCACCCATACCAGCCTGCTACTGTCTCTCATGTTCTTGCCAGAGTCCTTTCTTCAGCTTCTTGCAATGTGTTCTCCGGAGTTCCCATTTAAATCAAACTGATCTTGAGAAGGGGACTAGCAGCCACTGGCAAATCAGAAAGGTGGAAGTTGTCATGAAAAGATCCCCAATCTGGACCCAGGCTCCCATGCCAGGGTTTTGTCTCTAAGTCACAGTGGACTCTTATGCACAATCTTTGGCTTCATTTGGAAACAATTCCCACTTCTATAAAATGAAGGGATGGACTTAGAATTCCTTATGACACTTCCTGTATCTAAATTCTGTCAGCATTAACTTCTCAGTTTAGACGGCTGCCACCTTGAAAAAAGAAACAGTGCTGAGGGAATATGTAATAAGAGGAACACATGTTCAAGGGGGAAATAGAGGAAAAAGGAAAGATTCAAGAGCCTGGTATATTTCTGAGGATCTTGGTCAACACAAGAAAACTAGATGCTACCATATGCCCCCAAAGGAGATCATCTTCCCAAAGAAAAACTCGATTCACTTAAATTATTTTCTGATTCAGTCTTGATACTGAGTCAAGAGCCTCAGTTTAATGTCTAATCTCAAGAGACCATTGCATATTAAATGAGGTTTTTATTAAGTGACTCAGAAACTACTGAGAGTGATCATTCTATTAACATTCCTATAAGATGAAGATATTAAAAATATGTAGCTATTCTCCTATATGTTTACATGAGTGAGCTCCCAGCTCTCCTTCAGCTGATTGACAGAAGAGGGCAACATGGGGATCTTTCTAATCACAAATTCATCACAAATAAAAGTGAGTAGAAAACACACACTTAAACAGTAGGCTCTTCTGTGGAGAAGGGAAAGGTTTATTTATTCTCCTCTGTAGGAAACAAAGAGCTTTATTAATGAGGAAAGAGAAAGGCAGTACCAGTTTAAAGGGGAATGAACCAAGGATATGTGGGAAAAAAGACAAGTGTTTCCCTACCAGATGACCTTTTTATTTCAGAAAAAACAAATATGTTCATGTTTTGAATGAATTTTATGTCATGACACAATTATCTTGCTAGGGAACTAATTCTGAAATGGAATTCATGAAATTCATGAAATGGATCAACATGGCATAAAATAAATCCTGTAGCTTTGAAATATCTTTGGATCACACTCTCGGACTTACAGCCAGCCTCTTACTGCTTGAATTGCAACACATTTTGCCCAGCAGTGAAAACCGAAAATTTTTAAGTTTGACATTACCAAGTCCTCCTTTTCATTATCAAGTTTCCAACCCTGATTTGTCACAGTCCCACCAGTTAGACTTCTCCCCAACTAGATGAACTGAATTGTAAAAATTACTCAGTGGAAGCTGAAAGCCGAAAATGAATTGAGATGATTCATTCTGGAGGCCCTTGCTATTTTCAGACTTTTGGACAGAATTTCTGGCATTCAGAAGTAATAAATGAGCCTGCGTTGACACCTTGATTTGTTAACTCAGAAAAATCCACAGTCAGTCCCACTCTGGATTCATGTGGAGTTCAATGATGCAAAGGTGATGAAGAGGAAAAAAAGTTGCATCACTTTTAAAATTTTAAAACTCAATTTATCATCTGTGTTTTGACACATTAGCCAGCAATATTCTTAAAGGATTCATGAAGCAGATTACTAAGAATAATCAGTTACTCATATAGCCAGAATTTCTTTTAATTTATTACACATTTAGAAAAAATAAGCTAGCCAACCATTCCTCTGGAAGTAAAGTCTAAATAATAGATCAATAAGCACCTGACCAAACAATTGAGCTATAAGGTCAAAATTGTAGTTAATCCTTGAAGGGAAGCAACAGATCAGCCACTTACAGGATATACTTTGAGTAGTTTTCCCAGCAGCACCAGTGACCTTAGACTATTTTGTCTACTCTGTCATCAGTCTCTTCCCCTGACTAACCTGAATATTTATTAGATGGTAAAACAAGGTCCAGTGGAAGGCGCTGGGCACCGTGAATGACTGACAGAAGCACTGATCCAGAGACGTGGTGGGACGGGCCACAGGTGTGATCTTGAGCCCTCAACAATTTTCCAGTAAGCCACCAATCCTCAACATCTGCAGCACCATTTAAAGGCTAAGGCAACCCACTCCAGTACTCTTGCCTGGAAAATTCCATGGACAGAGGAGCCTTGTAGGCTACCATCCATGGGGTCACAAAGGGTCAGACACGACTGAGTAATTTCACTTCACTTTACTTCATGGCAAGGAAACAACCCTCTGAAGATGGCAGTGCTGGAAATTTTGTTTGTTTGTTTAAAATTGTGTTCATGTATTTATTTATTTGACAGCAGAGTAGGATTTATTGGTGGGCATGAGTAAGGCAGGGGCAACACCACAGCTCTCATGAGTGCAGGACCTGACATTCTTCTGGGAGCTGCAATTTGAGCTGTGTTTGACTCTGTAGCCACCTGGGATGAACTGCTCTTCTGCCACCATGCTTCCAAATTCATCCTCACTACACTCAGTAAATCTCCAGTTCTTAGAGATGTGGATCTTCCCACAGCCAGAGAACTTGAACTTGGCCCTGTGTAGGGCCTCAATCACATGTTCTTTGTTCTTCAGCTTGTTACAGATGGGCATTATACCTTGTCCAATGAGGACCCTGATCACTGTACCCAGGGGCTTTCCAAAGGCACCACACATACATGTCTGGAGCCTACATTAGGGACAGCATGAAGCCATACATGAATATCTAAAGGAAAGGGCTATCTCCAAGGTCCCTAAGGGAACCCCTAAAGCAACAGGCTGCATATACTACCAAGAGGGCTACTGTTTGTAGGAATGCAATGGCTACAATGGAATTTGTTTAAAACTTTTCCTTTTTCAAGTGATCTCTGTACACTTTTTTAAAGTGTGCCAAAATAAATTGAGAGCCAGAAACTGGTTGGTTTTTCCAGCACTAATAACAGTATATGTAGCTAACATCTACAGAGTGCCTACATGTGCCAGATACTCTTCTCAGTGGCTTGTGTATATTAACACACTTAACTCATGACAACAATATCTGTTCTTGTTTCAACCAGATTCTGGCACAGGGTTGATTATTAAGACAAGTAGGTGAAAGAGTCCCTCCTCTGGTCTTTGGCCTTTAAAGGACTTTACTCTGCCCCTTTCCCAGCAGTGCCCCTCACCATATAGGCCACACAATCCAAAGAGGCAAGATAAAATGCCTACCTGGAGCCCACATTCCCCCTCTAGACTCTCAGTAGACAGCATGAAACCTGTTTCCCAGACCTGAGCTTCCTCTTCTCTGGGAACTGGTCATAGTTGAATGGATGTGAAGAAATTAATGATTTAATTGATCAATTAACACACAAACCTTGATGTCTAAGTTTGGGGGGTCTCTTCTGATTGTCAAGAGAATTTTTTAACCCCCTGATTCCATATTTGTTTCCTGGAAAGGAGAAACTATCAAATTCCAATTCTGTAAGGTATCTGATAAATTACACTACAGAAAATAGCATTCAGTGAACACACGTGTGTGACCATGGCACTTTCCGAGACAAAAAAAAAGGATTCTAAATTCTTAAATGCTTGGCTTCTTTCAGAAAAAAAAGATCCTCTTCCAATAACATTTAATTTTGCTTTTCAAAAAATACACCTAGCATTTTCAGGTGGCAGAATAATTAACCATATCTCCAAATACTTTTCTGTTCCTTGGCCTTCTGTCACAGATGAAGTATTTCATCTCTTAGTTATTTGGGCCAGGGTCCTTCCTGAGTGTTTTATGACTTAATTATGATGATTACATCATGCTTATAGACTATACCCGCCCAGCAGAGTGGGCCAGCACCCTGAATATACAAACAGTCGATGGGTATGCTTGTTGGATACAAAACCAGCTAATGGGCCACAACTGTGAAGCCAGACGCTTTTCCAAGAAAACATATAGCATCGTTAGTAGAGGAGACTGTATCTCATACAGCATGACTGGGTGTCTGCTTTCCAATCCATAGACTTTCAGTTCAGTTCAGTTCAGTCTCTCAGTCATGTCCAACTCTGCGACCCCATGAATCGCAGCACGCCAGGCCTCCCTGTCCATCACCAACTCCCGGAGTTCACTCAGACTCACGCCCATCAAATCAGTGATGCCATCCAGCCATCTCATCCTCTGTCGTCCCCTTCTCCTCCTGCCCCCAATCCCTCCCAGCATCACAGTCTTTTCCAATGAGTCAACTCTTCCATGAGGTGGCCAAAGTACTGGAGTTTCAGCTTTAGCATCATTCCCTCCAAAGAAATCCCAGGGCTGATCTCCTTCAGAATGGACTGGTTGGATCTCTTTAAATAGACCCAACAGTTTCCTTAGTCTTCAACTAAGAAAAGCTCACAGCACAGAGACCAGCTTTCCTTGTTTGTTCTATCACCATGAGAGGCAGCAGCAATCCTCTGGGGGGAAATGCCAGGAGACTATCATGTAACTAGCTGTACTAAAATACAAAAAAGGGATTTTTTTTCTTTATTGAATTTGTTTCAAACCTTGGAAGTTTATATAAGCACCATCATAGGCCAAATTCAAGTACAAGCCCCATCTTGAGTTGTGGGGTGACTATCCAAGCACATTTGAGAGCAGAGTGTCTCAACTGGGTAATTCTACACCCCAGCAGACATCTGGCAATGTCTGGAGACATTTTTTGCTTGTCACAACTCAGGGAAGGAGGGGAAGGTGATACTGGGATCTAATAAACATGCTCAGTAAATCTAGTAAACAGTGCATAGGACAGCTTCTCACAGAAAAGAATTACTCACACCCAAATGCCAATAGAGCCAAAACTAGAAACCCTGCTTTACTGGATCAAGGGCATGAGAAAAATGGTATCTCGTGCTCCTCGCTTTGAAATGTAAACGGCTTCCTCTCTCGGGCGTGTATTACCTACACACACCAAGAAGCACTTAGCTTGCTTATGGAGTCAGGCTGGGACCGCACAAATTGAACTTGTGGGCGGCACAGAATCAAATACAATTCCATGCTGCTGTATAACCCCTTTCCCTATGGAGATCAAAATGCTTTTCAGAAAGAGTTATTCCATCGGGAAAGGGAGCTGGAGTAGGAGCGGGCCTCATTTCACAGATGAGAAAACAGGAGGCTAGGAGAGGCTGTCATTTGCTCAAGGTTATTCAATGAATCAGGTTCAGAGCTCAGGAAACCTAGACCTGACGTTGCAGAGAATTCCAAAAGAATGTAAAAGGACAGGAAAGCGCTCTCTGCTAGACGCCATCTTGGAGGCACGAATTTTTTCCACATCCTGAGCCTCTGGTGATGAGAAAAGCAGGATCTCCTGTGATGAATGGCAGTGGTTCTCCCCAGAATCAGCAGCCCCAGAAGAGTCTCACAACCCCTCCCTGCTAGCTGGAGAGCCCTCACCTGACAAACCCAATTCCCAGGGCTATTCTCCACATGTTTACACTGTCAACTGATTTAATGGACTGCAGAAACGAGTTGGTCTGTTCGTTAAAATGGTCATCATAATGAAAAAGATGGACGGCTTCTGCCCTTATCCTCTGTCAGTCTGTCACATCTATGTACCTCTCTCCTATCAATCACCGTAGTATACATTATGTAAATACCAAAGATGAAATGTCAGCCTATGTATCTAATTGTTCTTGTGTGCCATATGGGAAAATGACTGGTGGGTCCTGCTGTTCCCCTTTACAACCAGCATTAATTGGCATCTTTGTTATCTAGTCATGGAGATCCTGACTGGAATGCCTTTAAGGCTCCAGTAACCCTTTCAACAGGAAGCGTGATTCAGGCTGATTCTTACTGAATGAAAAAATAATAATAATACAGAGAAATCTCAGAAACTTTATGATCCCAGTAACATTTGATCAAGAACTTTCATGAAACAGAGTCATTTATTATATTTGTTGATAAGAGAGGGATCCAAAAGGCTTGGAAATGAACATATCTGTATTTCCCCACCTCTCCCCCTAAACAGAGGAGCCTATAGAAAGAGATAAAGCATATTCCCAGATAACTGTGGAAAAACAAAGTTCAGGGATCATTTTTTCTCACTAATTTCTGGACTACTTAGGGGAATATATATTTTGTTCCAAATTCAGGAACAGGATCATGAAGTGTCAGCATAAAAATGGATTTTAAAAGTCATCAATTGAGCATTCTACTGAGGCATGAACCCTACTTAAGATATCTCCAACAGCAAGTTTAATGTCTCTGCTTTGATGTTTTCTATAAATAGGCATCCACTGCCTTACAAAGTTCCATTTAGATGAGTCTGACTTAAAAAGTAGAGACATTACTTTGCCAACAAAGGTCCATCTAGTCAAGGCTATGGTTTTTCCAGTGGTCGTGTATGGATGTGACAATTGGACTGTGAAGAAAGCTGAGCGCCAAAGAATTGATGCTTTTGAACTGTGGTGTTGGAGAAGACTCTTGAGAGTCCCTTGGACTGCAAGGAGATCCAACCAGTCCATTCTGAAGGAGATCAGTCCTGAGTGTTCATTGGAAGGACTGATGCTGAAGCTTAAACTCCAATACTTTGGCTACCTCATGAGAAGAGTTGACTCATTGGAAAAGACTTTGATGCTGGGAGGGATTGGGGGCAGGAGGAAAAGGGGACGACAGAGGATGAGACAGCTGGATGGACATGAGTTTGGGTAAACTCCAGGAGATGGTGATGGACAGGGAGGCCTGGCGTGCTGCAATTCATGGGGTCACAAAGAGTCGGACATGACTGAGAAACTGAACTGAACTGAACTGAACTTAAAAGGATGCAAACTCTGAAGTGCCCCAGTGCACTCACCATAGTAGAGACAGTAGTATCAAAAACTCCCTATTTCTAAATACAAACTCTCTGTCCAAATTTCTTAAAGTGAAAATGATATTAAAGCTATCTTAAAGTTCCTCACAAAGCTAGGTGATGGAACTTCAGTTGAGCTATATCAAATCCTAAAAGATGATGCTGTTAAAGTGCTGTACTCAATATGCCAGAAAATCTGGAAAACTCAGAAGTGGCCACAGGACTGGAAAAGGTCAGTTTTCATTCCAATCCCAAAGAAAGGCAATGCCAAAGAATGTTCAAACTACCACACAATTACACTCATCTTAGTTCAGTTCAGTTCAGTTCAGTCACTCAGTCGTCTCTGACTCTTTGCGACCCCATGAATCACAGCACACCAGGCCCCCCTGTCCATCACCAACTCCCAGAGTTCACTCAAACTCATGTCCATCGAGTCAATGATGCCATCCAGCCATCTCATCCTCTGTCACCCCTTCTCCTCC
>NW_011494754.1:1924209-1924850 GCF_000754665.1 Bison bison bison | reverse complement strand
CTTTTCAATATGCTATCTAGGTTGGTCATAACTTTTCTTTCAAGGAGCAAGTGTCTTTTAATTTCATGGCTGCAGTCACCATCTGCAGTGATTTTGGAGCCCAAAAAAATAAAGTCTGACACTATTTCCACTGTTTCCCCATCTATTTCCCATGAAGTTACGGGACCAGATGCCATGATCTTCGTTTTCTGAATGTTGAGTTTTAAGCCAACTTTTTCTCTCTCCTCTTTCACCTTCATCAAGAGGCTTTTTAGTTCCTCTTCACTGCACTCATCTCACATGCTAGCAAAGGAATGCTCAAAATTCTCCAAGCCAGGTTTCAACAGTATGTGAACTGTGAACTTCCAGATGTTCAAGCTGGATTTAGAAAAGGCAGAGGAACCAGAGATCAAATTGCCACCATCCACTGAATCATCGAAAAAGCAAGAGTTCCAGAAAAATATCTACTTCTGTTTTATTGACTATGCAAAAGCCTTTGACTGTGTGGATCACACCAAACTGTGGAAAATTCTTCAAGAGATGGGAATACCAGACCACCTGACCTGCCTCCTGAGAAATCTGTATGCAGGTCAGGAAGCAATAGTTAGAATTGGACATGGAACAGCAGACTGGTTCCAAATCAGGAAAGGAGTACATCAAGG
>NW_011494754.1:1915062-1924109 GCF_000754665.1 Bison bison bison | reverse complement strand
GTGAAGAAGAACTAAAGAGCCTCTTGATGAAAGTGAAAGAGGAGAGTGAAAAGGTTGGCTTAAAACTCAACATTCAGAAAACAAAGATCATGGTCTCTAGTTCCATCACTTCATGGGAAATAGATGAGGAAACAATGGAAACAGTGAGAGACTTTAATTTTTTTTGCGCTCCAAAATCACTGCAGATGGTGACTGCAGCCACGAAATTAAAAGACGCTTGCTCCTTGGAAGAAAAGTTATGACCAACTTAGACAGCTTATTAAAAAGCAAAGATATTACTTGCCAACAAAGGTCCGTCTAGTCAAAGCTATAGTTTTTCCAGTAGTCATGTAGGGATGTGAGAGCAGGACTATCAAGAAAGCTGAGCGCCAAAGAATTGATGCTTTTGAACTGTGGTGTTGGAAAGACTCTTGAGAGTCCCTTGGACTGCAAGGAGATCCAGTCAGTCCATCCTAAAGGAAATCCGTCCTGAATATTCATTGGAAGGACTGATGCTGAAGCTGAAACTCCAATACTTCGTCCACCTCATGCGAAGAACTGACTCATTGGAAAAGACCCTGATGCTGGGAAAGATTGAAGGCAGGAGAAGGGGACAACAGAGGATGAGATGGTTGGATGGCATCACTGACTCAGTGGACATGAGTTTGAGTAAACTCCAGGAGTTGGTGATGGACAGGGAGTCCTGGTGTGCTGCAGTCCATGGGGTCGCAGAGAGTTGGACATGACTGAGCGACTGAACTGAACTGAACAAGTTCCTATAGAAGTAATCAATCTTCTTGTCTCATTTGCAAATATACACATATATAAATCAACTTCCTTTCATCCCAGAGGACAAGGATTTTAACATATCCTGTACTAGGAGAAAAGTTCTCCCCTACCTCAAATTATGTTCCATCCTATCCTACATACAAAAAGCTGTGAGTGTAATGGTAAGTGCAAAGCCAAATACCAACATAAAACTCAGTCCTGGAATTTTTCAAAGTTCTAGTTGAGTCCATGTTCAAAATGACTCATGTAAAGTTATTGGGGGGAAATGGCTACATACAGTCACCACAAGTAATGAAGCGAGATTAACAGCAAACAAGACTACTGATGACATCTTAAGTAAAAGTTGATTTTCTTATGCAGGATAAACTAGAATTATTGTATGTAAAGCTGGAGGATCTTGTGCTCCATTTAAACATGACTCCAGACAGGAAAAGATTTGTCTCTCTCCATTCTATATTTACTCTAAAGATGAATAACAAGAAGTTACCATATTGCCCCGAGGTTTTCCCTCCTTGTTTATTTTTAAAAGTGCAAGCAATCCATTAAGGTTAAAGAGATAACATTAAGGAATGCAGCTGCAATGGTTGTACAGTAGATGACTGTGGTTTGTACTTAATCTAGGGCCCTGTTTAAAAGTGCTTTTCAATTTTAATTAAAATAAAATGGGCCCTGGAAGAAAATGCATCTCCTCCAGCGAGGACTGTATTCAGCTTGTTCTCTGTAATTTTGCCCAACACACTGCTGGCTGTTGCTTTTTCCACAGCTCTTAAATGGTGTCTAAATTGACCAGCTCTGTTGCCAAGGAAACGGACAGGACAATGCTAATAGAAGCTACTTAGGACACACTGTGAAAAGCTTAGAAATAAAATTGTTTGACATGAAAGGCACCGTGTCAGCAGCCAGGCAACTCTGTTAAAGGCTGCATAAGCAGAAGATGGCTACATGTCTCCCCCTACTCTTTTCCCTCAAAATCTCTACTAGAAAATTGATTCTGTCCTGGGAGCTTGGACAGCTTTTTCTATCAGAATCACTTTGTCTTTCTAACTCAAAGTGGAGAAAAATCTTCATGTTGTGGTTTCGAAGCACCCAGAATAGACATCAATTTGTACCCATGGAAATCAGCTGCATTTTTTTTTTCTCTTCCTTCTAGCAACCAAGTCCTCTCCCCTCATGAATAAATTGCAAATATTCTTCTGAATTTTCTAAGATTGTTAATTAAAATCCACTTGATTTAAGCTGCTTCTCCCATTTTGCACTCACAAACCATAAATTACAGAGGAGGTCAAAGAATGAATGGCAATTTGACATGAAGAGGTTGATTTATTGCTTCAGAAGGAGTTTTTTACCAGATGTGGCAGGAGTCATAAATTAAATGCTAAATGTTATGTATTATGATGCTTTCAGGAATATAAATGTGTCTAAAATGCTATGCAGGTGGAATGATAAAAATATGAATCCACTCTCCTGGCAATTTTTAAAGGCCCTTTAAAGCTGTCAAAAAGAAAATAAGCTGAAAAACGATCTAGATGGGGCCCTCAAATGCCTTTTACAGTACACCTCTGGTTTATAAAAGTAACCCTTTCCTGCAATGTACTGGACACTGACTTGCGGTGGTTTGGGTAGAAAAAGAAATAATTCTTTCATCTGGGGAAAAGAGAGAGAGAGGAAAGAAAGAAGATCCAGAGAGCTCTGTGCTGCTGTGACAGTATGACATGAATCCAAATCCTTATTTCTCATCCACTCCTCTATAGATTATCATAATTTAATTTATCAAACCTCATTTGAAAGCTAATCTAGACACAATGAAATTTGTCTAACTTCACCTAGCAGCTGTAGTGGCTATAGTTTTTGAGCTTAAAATATTAATATAAAAACAGGGGAAGATTCAGATATTTGAAAGCTTGGAGCTAGAAAGAATAGCAGGAGAAAATTTCACTAGGGGGCAGAAGTTGTAAAGGTAGGAAGAATCAACTTTGGGGAGCAGTTCTTTCTGACTTAAAAGGGACTCCCAGGTGGCTCAGCAGGAAAGAACCCACCTGCCAATACTGGAAATGCAGGAGACGTGGGTTAGATCCCTGGGTCCAGAAGATCCCTTGGAAGAGGAAATAGCAACCCATTCCACTCTTCTTGCCTGGAGAATCCTATGAACAGAGGAGCCTGATGGGCTACAGCCCATAGGGTCACAAAGAGTAAGACACGACCGAGCATGCATGCACAGTAGTACTAACAGCAGTGGCTCATCATCAGTGAAGCCTGGGCTCACAGTCCCTCTGAACACAACTGGGGAAAAGGCAGTTGGTCTGACTCCTGCTTTCCTTGTCCCAGCACTCAATCAGTTCAGCTCAGTTCAGTTCAGTCCCTCAGTCATGTCTGACTCTTCTCGACCCCATGAATCACAGCACGCCAGGCCTCCCTGTCCATCACCATCTCCAGGAGTTCACTCAGACTCACATCCATCGAGTCAGTGATGCCATCCAGCCATCTCATCCTCTGTCATCCCCTTCTCCTCCTGCCCCCAACCCCTCCCAGCATCAGAGTCTTTTCCAGTGAGTCAACTCTTCCCATGAGGTGGCCAAAGTATTGGAGTTTCAGCTTCAGCATCAGTCCTTCCAATGAACATCCAGGACTGATCTCCTCTAGAATGGACTGGGTGGATCTCCTTGCAGTCCAAGGGACTCTCAAGAGTCTTCTCCAACACCACAGTTCAAAAGCCTCAATTCTTTGGTGCTCAGCTTTCTTCACAGTCCAACTCTCACATCCATACATGACCACAGGAAAAACCATAGCCTTGACTAGACAGACCTTTGTTGGCAAAGTAATGTCTCTGCTTTTCAATATGCTATCTAGGTTGGTCATAACTTTCCTTCCAAGGAGTAAGCATCTTTTAATTTCATGGCTGTAATCACCCTCTGCAGTGATTTTGAAGCCCAAAAAAATAAAGTCTGACACTGTTTCCACTGTTTCCCCATCTATTTCCCATGAAGTGATGGGACCACATGCCATGATCTTCATTTTCTGAATGTTGAGCTTTAAGCCAGCCTTTTCACTCTCCTTTTTCACTTTCATCAAGAGGCTTTTTAGTTCCTCTTCACTTTCTGCCATAAGGGTGGTGTCATCTGCATATCTGAGGTTATTGATTTTTCTCCCGGAAATCTTGATTCCAGCTTGTGCTTCTTCTAGTCCAGCATTTCTCATGATGTATTCTGCAGATAAGTTCCTCTTCACTTTCTGCCATAAGGGTGGTGTCATCTGCATATCTGAGGTTATTGATTTTTCTCCCGGAAATTTGATTTCAGCTCTCTTGATTCCAGCTTGTGCTTCTTCCAGTCCAGCATTTCTCATGATGTACTCTGCAGATAAGTTAAATAAGCAGGGTGACAATATATAGCCTTGACGTACTCCTTTCCCGATTTGGAACCAGTCTGTTGTTCCATGTCCAGTTCTAACTGTTGCTTCTTGACATGCATATAGGTTTCTCAAGAGGCAGGTCAGGTGGTCTGGTATTCCCATCTCTTTCAGGATTTTCCAGTTTTTTGTATCCCCTCCTCCCAATTCCCCAACCATCCAAGAACCAGACAAGCAAAGTCTGCATTCATTCAGGACTTCAGCAGGACTTCAGCTGGACTTCAGCTGAGACATTCCATTCAGGCATGCTTTTCCCTGGTTTGAAAATCACCTCCCTGTCTAGTATGCATTCCAGCCCCACAGAGATTATACAGGCAATAGCATCCTTGACTTGTCAAAGTTATCCAACATGGTTCTTCATTAACGACACTTGCCGCCTGTATCCTGCAGGGCACTGACATCATGAGAGACAGGCTGCTGCTGCTGCTAAGTCACTTCAGTCGTGTCCAACTCTGTGTGACCCCATAGATGGCAGCCCACCAGGCTCTGCTATCCCTGGGAGTCTCCAGGCAAGAACACTGGAGTGGATTACCATTTCCTTCTCCAATGCATGAGAGTGAAAAGCGAAAGTGAAGTCACTCAGTTGTGTCCGACTCTTCGCAACCTCATGGACTGCAGCCTACCAGGCTCCTCTGTCCATGGGATTTTCCGGGCAAGAGTACTGGAGTGGGGTGCCATTGTCTTCTCCGTGAAAGACAGGAGCCAGTTGCAAAATGCATGAGGAACAAAGTCACACAGACAGGCAATACATCTGCTCAACAACATTCTGAAGAAAAGAAAGGATTTTATAAGCATTTGGTGCTCTGAGGAAGGTTGCCAGATTAGCAAATAAACATACAGAATACATAGTTAAATGTGAATTTCAGACAATGAATAATTTTTTAGAGTAAGTGTGTCTCTTGTAATACTTGGGACACATTTATACTTTAAAAAGTATTCATTATTTATCCAAATATAAATATTAAAAAATCCTATATTTTATCCAGCAAGTCTGGTTCTAAGGTAATACCAATTAAGGTGATTACTAAATTATATCAGCCATAGTTGGCAGTATCTTGATAAAGAAAGTCTCTATATTCCATGACTATCATGCAGTCATCACATTTCTGTTCCAAAGCAAATAGTAATTACAGTATTCTCACCACCAAATCAACAGAATCATGGCTCAGGAATATTATGGGGTAAACTGAATCAGAAAATTAAGATAATGCTCAAAGAATACAGGAATTAAAAAAAAAAAAAGAAAAGCTATGCACACCAGGATTTCCGGATGGCCAGCATATCCTTCTGCTCCTAAACAACACAGAAGAAAACGACCAGGCATGAAAGGCAAATACCAGATGGAACCAGGAAACTCAACAGCAGCTCCTCTCAGCCTGTGCCCAGGTATCCTTTCTCACCATCATAAGTAAAGGTCATTGTGAAAGATCTTGATCAACTGAGACCTTCTTGTTGATTCCAGTTATAGTCTATACAAATAATGTCATGTCACCAAAACCCAACAATAGCCATGTGTTCAAAAAGAAAGCTCTTGAAAGCTGAGGAATGCCTGCCAAGACAACTTCGCAAAATCTCACCCTTTTAGTGTCCCAATAAGAAAAAGACAAAAAAAAAAAAAAGACAAACTTCACTCTTAACAGCTCTTCTCTGTTTCTCAAAACATAGAATTTCCAGATGACCCAGCCATTTCATTCCCATGTTTATACTCAAAAAATCTGAAAAGAGGAACTCAAACAAATATTTGTACCCCAATGTTTATTTGTTATTCAGTCAGTTAGTCATGTCCAACTCTTTGCGACTCCATAGACTGCAACATGCCAGGCTTCCCTCCCCTTCACTATCTCCCGGAGTTTGCTCAAATTAATGTCCATTGAGTCAGTGATGCCATCCAACCATCTCATCCTCTGTTACCCACTTTCTCTTCTGCCCTCAGTCTTTCCCAGCATCAGGCAAGGTTTATAGCCAAATTCTTAACAACAGTCAAGAGGTGAAAACAACCCAGGAATGGATAAACAAAATGTAGTATATCTACACAATGGAATAGTACTCATCCATAAAAAAGGAATGAAGCTCTGATATATGTTACAACATGGATAAACCTTGAAAATGTTATGCTAAGTGGAAGACGCCAGACACAAAAGGACAAATATTGTATGACTCTACTTATATAACATATCTAGAACAGACAAATTCATGGAGACAGAAAGTAGAACAGAAGTTCCCAGAGACTGGGGGAAGGACAATATGGAGCTCAAATTTTTTTAAGTGCAACAATAAAATAAAGACATTTTCAGACATGCAAAATATAAATTAACTCATCCTTCACATAGTTTTCTACTTTTCTCAGGAAACTACTGGAGGATATACCCAGGCAAAATGACATACTAAATCAGTAAAGCCAAAGATCTTGGATCCAGGGGGTTCAATACATGAGAAAGTCAAAGGTGAAAACAAAGGAGGTGAAATAACATCTCTGGATGATGTTAGTAATTAATCTCTAGATGACAATACTAATTAATACTAGGAGAATGTGCCAGTAGGCTCTAGAAGATGTTTCTTCCAGAAGAAAAATTGAAAAATTTCAGATTTCAAAGGACATATACAGCACAGATTTACATACTGAAGTGCAGAGTTTGGGATAGAATTAGTGCTAAGTTCAAATGTATTTTTAAATATTATGCAGGAGAGCAAAAATAACCAAAGTATATCACGGCTTAGGCATGGACAGTTTAACATGGTTGTGAAAATGTAAATGTAGAATATCAGTCTATCCCAAATTACAATTAACCTATACTGAGAGGATGGAAAGTAGAAAGGGTCCACCTACAGAGTGGGACTGGTATTTGTATAAAAGAAAACCAAATTCTCATCTTCAAGAATCCAAAGTTAATAGATCATTTTTAATGAAGCTAAAAGTCAAGAAATAGTAATAGTATCATGTTAAATAGAATTATGGATGTAAATGCAAAAAGTGATTTCCTCTAGGAAGGTAAGAAACATAAGGTGTGCCACAGATATGCTGGTTTTACTAACAGGCAATGTGGAAATACTTGATTCTTTTAACTATATACCTGTATATCACTTTGTTTTAAAAATTTTTTCAGTTATTTTAAAAGAATAACACAAACCTATTATTAGAGATATGGTGGTAAGTATGAAAATAATCAACTGAAAGAGTTGAAAGTGATTATCTCAGGGGAATAAGACATGTGAAAGTCTAGTTTGATTTTTTTAATTAAAATTTAATAATAAAAATACTAATGAGTCCTTTTGGAGACACCTTGGTCTGATGAAGTAAAAATGGATCTTATCAGGAGAGATAGGGTTTTATCCTCTTTCAATGTAACAGCACAAGTTAATTATTCCTACAACCAAAGTAATGTTTCCCTGACTTCAGGGAGAGCCTTGTTATTTCAATTAGACATATATTCACTAACAGGCCCATAAATATTTCTAATTAGCCTGTTTGCTTCCATTTTACAAGACTGCTTTCAAATTAGCATCCACATTCTATAGAAATGGAAGGAGAGCCTTAGAAGATTGTAATTTCCCTCTCAAGGAAGGAAGAAGGACAACAGATTGCATGTCCAAACAGAACTGCTTATTAGATTCAAGCCATTTATGGTGCATGTTATTTGGAGCAACATACTTGTCAAACTTGGATAGAAGGCTAAAAGTGAGTAGCAGCTTCAACCAATTATTTTCAGGTCTTCAAGCAAAAATGATAGAAGGGTACAGGCAAAGCAGTAGGAGAGAAATAGCATGGTGTTTGCAGCCCTGCTTCTTCAGGCAGTGATCTCATTTGGCCTTCCCTATTGACAAAAAACCACAGGGAGCTCTGCCATAACTGAAGAATGGCCCCCGGAAATCAAGGATTCGAAAGTGCACCAGAGCCCCAAAAGTCAGATGAAATTAGCATTAAGCATATAAGATCACACAGGAGATATACTGCATCTAGAGAAGCCTACAAAAATTGTTCAGTAAGTTACTATTATCATCATCATATTTAGATCAAAAAGTAAAAACTGCATTTTTTCATTAAGTGCTAACTATAGACTGTGCTTGACATTTTACACATATTATCTTTTAATAACTACAACAATTCTGAAGAGCTGGTATTATTAGCTCCAAAGAGGATCTGAGGCTCAAAGAGAAGCAATAAATTCTGCAAGGTAATTGTGGCTGCTCGGTAATGTCCTTTCTGTCTGAGTGCAAAGTCCTATCACCATGGGCAATACTGGGCAAATTGTTTTCCCCATGAACTTTTATGAACGTCATTGTATTATATTCACCTAGCCCTTATTACATAGAAAGAACCTATCACTCTCAGTTTTCAAGAAAAGAAATCTTGACTTGGGAGAAAATGGACAATTAGCCCAAAGCCACACGGCTAACAAGGGCAGAGCCAGGATTCCACTCCAGATGGTAAAGTTCTCAAC
Source organism: Bison bison bison (assembly GCF_000754665.1). Taxonomy (NCBI): domain Eukaryota; kingdom Metazoa; phylum Chordata; class Mammalia; order Artiodactyla; family Bovidae; genus Bison; species Bison bison. Next base: position 1,915,497 of record NW_011494754.1, on the reverse strand, counting down.
CTACCATACCATCTACAAAATATTATGACTATGCCTATCCCTTTGTGGAAATTCTAAAATGAACCTCTTCTTAGGGTCAAAATAAGGTCACCATATATAACTTACCCAACAGGGCTTGTAAAGGTGAAAGAGGTACTATTAGTTATAATGCTGAGCAACAGATATAAAGCAGCCTATCCCAGGCAAGCCAGGGACCAATGTTATTCTTGCAGGAGAAAGCCCTAGCCCTTATTCCAGTGGAATCATTTCTCCTTGACAGAGTGAGGGAAATAATTGATATTTGGTTCAATTTAATCATTGTATTTGACATCAGGTGAGGAAGACCTTTTGTTTTGTTTTGTTTTTTCTCTTTGAATTTTATTTTATTTTTTAACTTTATAATATTGTATTGGTTTTGCAATACATCAACATGAATCCGCCACAGGTATACACGCT
>NW_011494754.1:1890731-1914962 GCF_000754665.1 Bison bison bison | reverse complement strand
AAGCAATGCATGTCTTGTGCTTTAATTTCCTTTAAAAGTTTAGTTTTTCAGTTTTCTAGAATAGGGGTCAACAAAGAGCAGCCCATTGGCCATACTCTGCTCACTTGCCATTGTTTTTCTAAATAAAATTGTATTGAAACACAGTTTCGCACGTGTGTTTATGTACTGTCTGTGGCTGCTTTTGTGCTACCACAGTAAAGCGCAGTACTAGCAACAAAGACCATATGGCCCAAGAAGCCAAAAATCTCTTCACAAAAAGCACGTCTGTCCCTGTTTTAGAAGATAAAATCCAAACTCCTCAGCACCTCATAGGAGGCGCTCGATGATCTCGCCCTGCTTCTGTTTCAACCTTATCCTCCACTCTGACATTATCCTCATTCCCAGCACCTGTCTATTTGTTTAAAAACTTTTCACAGCCTTCTCCCTGTGCTTGGAGTGCCCCTGTCCCCACTTATATCTTCCGATGAACACTGTTCCAGGTTGTGGTAAGGATTAAGGCTCAGAAGAACATCTAACACACAGGAAGCATTCAGTTAACATACTGTTCTTACTGTTGCTATTTTTATTGTTTGACTCTTATTTTTGCAACATAGTTTTAAATGGCATCTAATTTCTCTCATTTTTAATTTTGCCATCCATTAAATAAGTAAATAAATCTACTACGGTGTCCTTTGGAAAGACTAGCACTCAAAAGTGTGAGTAAACTGGTAAGTGCTGAACATACAGAAGGTTTTAATATTAAAAGATTTAGCTGTTTAGGATTTCCCTTCATTGTTTGTTCACCCAACTCAAACCATGACTACACATACATATATTAAAAAAAGAAGAAGAAGATAAATCAGAAAGCTAAGACCAGAGTCTGAAGAGCTATTTAGGATTACTTTTGACACAGTCTCAAACAAAGCATCAGTAAGCCCAGTAGTAGTTCAAAAGATGGTACCTAAAAACATCAGAGTAATCTTTACAAATTGTTTCAGCATCATCATTATTTATAGAATGTCTGTATTTATGAATGGTTTTTACATTTTGTTTTACACTAATTCTAACTTTTCTTTCTATATTTGTGCAATTGAATGCACTATTAGTCATCAAGTCTACTGATAGCAAGGGGGAAAGAACCACGTGTTAAAAACACACACCACGCACACCAAATGGATCTTTAATTTTAGGCTGCCATTCCTTTCATTGAGCTTTTCTCAGGGTTTCCTGCAGTGTGAATAATAACAGAGTGTCTGGCTTTTTCTTACAGATGCATGAACTGGCACTGGAAGCACTCATCAGAAGGAAAGGTTCTCTCAAAAGAGCTCATTGAAAAAAGGGCTATGGAGGTTTGCACAGGAAGCCATATCATGCAAATATTGAAGCCAAACTGGTCTTAGGCACCAAGCACCTAAATACTTAATTTTGCAGTTAATGATCAGATCAGATTAGATCAGATCAGTCGCTCAGTCGTGTCCGACTCTTTGCGACCCCATGAATCGCAGCACGCCAGGCCTCCCTGTCCATCACCAACTCCCGGAGTTCACTCACACTCACGTCCATCGAGGCAGCGATGCCATCCAGGCATCTCATCCTCTGTCGTCCCCTTCTCCTCCTGCCCCCAATCCCTCCCAGCATCAGAGTCTTTTCCAATAAGTCAACTCTTCGCATGAGGTGGCCAAAGTATTGGAGTTTCAGCTTTAGCATCATTCCTTCCAAAGAAATCCCAGGGCTGATCTCCTTCAGAATGGACTGGTTGGATCTCCTTTATACGGAAACCTAAAACTGTATAGAAATGTGTTCAAAACCAGAATCCAATTTTATGCTAAGTTTAATTGTCTAACTGCAAACCCATGTTGTGACCATGAGATTAAAATGGTTATAGGCAGAAGCAGTGCCTCAAATTTTCTTGTTACAGATACCCAAATTCATCAACATTGAGTAATTTATTCAAAACTACAAAGTCAGCCAGTTTTTAAACCCAGGTCTTTTGTAAAAGAAATGTATTCTAGGATGTTAGCAGGGGCCCACTCAGAGGTATAAGACCACGTTGAGAATCCAAAGCAGCCAACTCTTAACTCTCTTGACTTCAAAAATATAACATAAGCATGTCATTTATCACTTTAAAAATTTCCTTGCACCAACATGATTGATTTTTGACCAAATGAACATAAAGCCAAATTAAAAACAAGAGGTTACATTCCATGTCTAAAGGTCACACAATTAGATTTTCCAACTCAAAGCCCAGTATTCTGCTCAGAACACACACAACCCATATTCTAAAGATTTCCTATTGTTTCTGACATTCAAAGACAGAGCTAGGTAACTGTCTCATTTGTTTAAGTGTCCTGGGTCCATCTTTTGTTCTGTTTTCCAGCTAAGAATTTTACAAATAAATTTCTCTCAAGAATTAGAGTCACTGAAATCATATAAATCTTACCAGTTAAAGCAGGGTCATCTGGATGATTCTTAGTTATGAAGTTATGATCCACCTCTCCTTTTTTTATAATGTGACTTCTGATCTTTCAGAAAAGCCACAGCTTGAATCACATTTATAAAAATATCACTGAATTACACCATTATGGCAAGAAAATTGGTTTAGTAACTTACGTTCTCAGTCTCTCCATCTTTTCAGAGCCCATTAATTCTATAATTTTATCATTTTTTTTTCCTGCACTGAGAGAGATAAGGAAAAGAAAAGAGAGAGAACAGAAACCATACCATGATTTTCTGAGTAGACTGAACAAAAGCAATGTCACGAAACTGGGTTACATCTCACTACAAGAGGCTGTCCAGAGCAATAATGCGGCCTATGAAGAAGCTAAAAAGCTCCTCCTCGGTGGTCAAAGGGGAAAGCAGGATTGAACCCAATGGGATTTTATCTCTGAAGTGGAGGCACAGTTACAAACAGCCTGAGTGTCAGACCCTGTTAAGTACCAAATCTGCAGTATAGGCAGCGTAAGACAAGCTTTCATTTTCTGGGTGACAAACATTACCCTGACAATCCAGAAGTAGGTGTCTTGCCTCTTTCTCTCTCCCTCCCTCTCTTTTTCTCTCTCCCTCTTTCACACACATACATATACACAAATGGTCGGCTGCATCGCCCACAACCAGAGTCATTTAGTGACTATCTTGTTGATTGCTTCATAATATTTTCAATTGTGTAAAATTCATTTGGAATATTGTTTTTTTCCTGTGCTTTATGAATAACTGAAAAGGGGAATTTGAAAGGAAACCACACAACCCCTATACCTTTTTTGTATCCTAGGTTTCCCTCATCCCCCAAATCAACTTGCTTTAGTCAAGAACTGAAGCGACAATGTATACTCACCATCTGATCATAAGTAGTAAAGACAACAATGAATTTGTTCTAAACATCACCAGGCTATATCCTACTTCTCTACCTTAGGAAGGGAGATGAGGGCTGGGGGGATGGGAAAGGGGTAGACAGAGGAGTTATGGGCCACTTGCAGTCAACAACTAAAGGCAGGATATATACTGAGCTTTTCTCTCAGTGTGTAGCCCGGCAATGGTGCTTTTCCAGTACTAAGAAAGTAGCTGGCCATGGACTACCACCACTACCAATTCCCTCCACAATTTACTCACGGGTATTTTGATGTTCAGGCCACAGTTCTGAGTTCGATGTTAATCAGCTATGGGTAACACCCCTTCACAGAGCTACTCTGCTTCCAGACACACACAGTTAACTAGACAAAATTCCATATGGTCCAATATGTAAAAATCAGATTATCAGCCTACTTTGGAATGACTGAACTCTGTATTTTGAGGAATAGCCTTAACATCTAAAAAACTGAAACAAGAGTGTTTGTATGGACTAAGTTCGGAAAAACATGTCAAACACAAAGTTAAGTACTGCCTTCTTCTTTGTAGGCTCTGATGTGTTCAATTTCAAATAAAAACCCCCAAGTTTCATGTTTATGGGAAGCTAGTGAGTATCAAAACAATTTCTTAACCCTCTTTGAATAAGGTCATTATTTAACTCTGAGTAAACTTTGCTTTCTTTCTTTGTTTCCAGAGTGTTCTCTGAAAAGAATTGAGCACAGGACTTTTATATTTTTATTGTTTTTGAGATTATTTCAGAGCTTGAACAAGAGGCATTATTTTAACCATGCCCCAGATGGAAAAATGCTTAAAAAAAAAACAAAAAAACAAAGAGATGTCTGTCCTTGGATCCTTTCGGCCTCCCTCATCAGTGCCCTTGTGAAATGAAATGCCCTATCCTTGAGTCAGAGGATCTGAAGGTAACTTTCAGCGCCTATCTCAAGCCCCATTTTTGTTATTATCTACTAATTATCTCTAAATTTCATTGGTTGATAAGGTTCAACAGCTCTCAGGAGTGTTTACATTTTAGTTAAAAGTGGAGGCTTCTCAGGAGGCTCAGAGGTAAAGCATCCTCCTGCCAATGCAGGAGGTGCAGGTTATATCCCTGGGTCAGGAAGAGCCCCTGGAGGAGAAAATGACAATCCATCCCAGTATTCTTGCTTGGGAAATCCCATGGACAGAGGAGCCTGGCAGGCTACAGTCCATGAGGTCCACAAAGAGTTGGACACAACTGAGTGACTGAGCACGTGGTTTACATGTACATGGGGGTGGAGAGATATTGCCTTACTGAAATAAACTACCTACGGTATGTTCTTAAGCATGAACACTGGAAGGATCTTAAGCAAGATTGTCATGTGACAACCATGGGCTGAACAATCAACTTATCTTGCTCTACCAAGAGAAGTTCTTCCTTCTTTTCTTTCTTTCTCTCTTTTTTCTCCCTTTTTTTCAACATGTATTTATTATTCTTTTAGTGTCTACATCAAGCTGGGCATTGAAACAAAATTGAAGATGTCAGCACTGGAGAACGTGCATAACCATTCAGTGGAGGATTCTTGATTAAGTGAGAAAACACGTGTCTGGTCATTCTGATAACCTTAAACCAATATTTTAAATAAACTCTTTGACTTTATCAACCAACTTTTGAAAACAATGAACTAATAGCCACTGGCTAGGCTACAGTTCTGAAAATAAACTTATCTGATATATTTTTTGTTTCCCCCTGAAAAGTTTGTGTTACAAGTGACAAATGTATCTTCTCAACAATTGATCAGCTTCACCAGCAGGTGTTGAATTTTCTTTATTTTTCTTAGTAAAAGAGGCAATTCGGAATCATATTATTCTTTATGAATGAGTCACATGGCAAGCAAAGTCCTTCAGATTTGACTCCAACCACTATTCCACCCCATCACTCATCACTTCTTCCCCCAAGACTGACCCCTTGCCAACACACTCTCAAACATGTGTGTTAAAGCCACTTAAGATTACCTGTGCAAACAACTCAACCATTTAATACCTTCATGATTTTGATCATGTAAAACTTCTGCTTTAAAGAGCTTTTCCTGTTCCTTTCCTATTTACTTTGAAAAAAAACCCAGGTTACTTCTCTATGAGACTTTCACTAATCTCCCACATTCTAGCAGTCTGTCACACAGTCAGTCTGCCACACAGAACAGTCAGTGAAGTTCATGATTCTATACCACATGGGCCCAGCATCAGCCTAAACTAGCATCCAGAAGTATCTGGATGTTTCTGAACTGGTAGGTGAGATTTGCATGCGGGTTCTGAACTGGAGGGATTTCTTCAATCATCGTTGTGTGCTTTCTTGTGTGCTTGTATATTTTGGTGTAGTGTTTTGTCCAAAGCTTACAAAGGAAGCAACTTTGCATGTATTCCTGAAAAGAGACAATGGGGAAAACATACAACCTGACACCTATGCAATTTCTCCAGTTTCATAAACAGAGCTCAAAAAAATTATATCAGAGCCCATCAAAAGAGAAACTGTAAGCAAAATCTAAAGGGACAATGTTAATGAGGGACATAGTGGTTATGAGGGTTTCCCTGGTAGCTCAGTGATAAAGAATTCACCTGCCAATATAGGAGATGAGGGTTCGATCTCTGGGTGGGGAAGATCCCCTAGAGAAGAAAATGGCAACCCACTCCAGTATTCTTGCCTGGAGAATTCCATGGAAAGAGGAGTCTAGTGTCCATGGGGTTGTAAAGAGTTGGACACGACTTAGCAACAGCAGTGGTTATGAGTGCTGGTTCTGGAAAGTCAAAGTAATCACAGCTACCTAAATATGAATCCTACCACACATCCACCAGGAAATCTACACAGATCAATAAGCACAAATATATCTGTACAATTATCACACTTTTAGCATACACATAAGGTAAAAATCATTATAAATTGTCTGCATTTAGAAAAACAAATAGTAAATTTGAGCGAAGTTTTCTCTAAATCTCCCATCTATTCAGAAAGTTGAAGGTGAGGGACAGCAGAAGAAGAGAAAGAAGAAAACCTAGAAAAAGTAGGCAGAACATAGAAGAGGGTATTAATTAAGCTAAAATCATCCTAGGTAATAAAATACTGATTAAAGACTACTGGAAGATCAGTGCATTCACTACACGGAAGGAACTTAAAATTGAATGCAGTGTTTAAGGAGACAATCTTGAAACATTCTAGAAGAAAACAGAGAAAAACATGCCCATTGGAGACTGGTGGGGGGAGATGGAAATGAAGACAGTTACTTTAGGATCCTTCCAGACAATATTAAAAAAAAAAAAAAAATCCTACACACAACACTACGCCCTACTGTCCCTCCCAGCCATGCCCCCAAGCCACCTAAAAACTGCAGTCTTCTACTCTGACAGAAGATGGCAAACTTGGACAAGAAATCTGGAGGAAAAACTATAATCAGCCAATTCAATCAAATATATAGATATGTGCAATTCTTCTATACAAACCTACTATTAAAAAAAAACAAACAGTGGATTAAAATTTTAAATGTCAACTGATAAAATTCTCCCAAATAAATTATCATGAATTTAAAGAAAAGTGTAACCCAACAAGCAAAATTGAATTATTTATCCTCAAACTATTGAAGATACAAAAAGACACATAAAATTAAAAACCCCAAATCTAAGAACCAAAATGGGGGCTAAAACAAGAAGAAGTGAAACAAGAGTTCATTGATTTCAGGAAACCAATAGAGGAAGATAACAGCATATCACAAAGTAAGCTCAATTATATGGTGCCTATGTAGGACTCACAATGGATTTGAATGAAAATTTAATGAGGAGCATTAAAGTAAGAAAACAACAAAGAGAATTTGGAAGTTTTTAAAAAAAGAAGTAAAAGGAGTCAGAGAGAAATCGGCTGAAATTTAAAAATAGGCAATGGAAAGTCAACATAGGTATAAGTGGAGATCATAAAGAAGAAAGATGATGCAGTAAAACAGAACTATTATTTTAGACTATAATTCAAGAAAATTTTCCAAAAATAAAAGGACACCTGAGGTTAAATATTGTAAGAGCTAAGTTCTGGGAAATTTGATCTAGAAAGACCAATTCTAAAATTTGTCTCAGTAAAACTTAGTAAATGCAAATTTAGAAATTTAAAAATCCTTAGGGCTTCCAAAAAAAAAAATAATTTACAAGGGCAAGAGGATTTAACTAGAATTGTATTTCCCAAAATCAATATGCAAAGCAAGGACAGAATAAGGTAACATTTATATGAAGAACAAGAAAGGAAAGCTTGAACCAATAATTTTATATTCATCCATGCTATCTTTTAAGTATTTAGGCCACAGAATTAGAATTTGAATTTGAAAGAACTCAGAAAATGGAATATCCATGACTCTTTCTTACAGATGAGTTTCATCCAACTAAGAAATGCCTAAAGAAACCTTGTCCAAAGTCTCCAAAATTTTAAAGAATGAGAATAATGAGTATAGTATATATCAGACTCTGACTACATTTAAAGCATTGATCAAAGGAAAATTCATAGCTTAAAACACTTCTATAAATAAAACAATGGATTAATTACATTGGTTTAAAAAAATACCATATAGGTTTAATAGTAGATCTAAAGACAGAAACAAAAGTGACAGAATAATATTAATAATATGTGTTCTGACAAAATAGAATTTTACAATTAATATTTTTATAAAGAGTTAGATGAAGCAGGGAAGAAGATTTTTTTTTAACTTAGAAGTACAAGTACAAAGATAACTAGAAATGCAAATTTTTCTAGATTTTAAATAAAACTAGAGTTAAATGTCCATTAAGTTCATCTGGGAAATGTGTAGTTTAAGTTCAATATTTCCTATTGACTTTCCATCTGGATGATTTATCCACAGTTCAGAGTGGAGTTTTGAAGTCACCTATTTTATGTTGTTGTCTATTTCTCCCTTCAGGTCTATTCAGTTCAGTCCAGTCACTCAGTCGTGCCTGACTCCCGGCAACCCCATGGACTGCAGAACGCCAGGCCTCCCTGTCCATCACCAACTCCCAGAGTTTACTCAAACTCATGTCCATTGAGTCAGTGATGCCATCCAACCATCTCATCCTCTGTCATCCCTTTCTCCTCCTGGCTTCAATCTTTCCCAGCATCAGGGTCTTTTATATATTTAGATGTGCCTATGTTGGGTACATAAACATTTACAAATGTCTTCTGATGAACTGACCCCATTATCATACACTGACCTTCTTTACTTTTTTTTTACAGTCTTTGATAAATGTCTGCTTTGTCTAACATAAGTATAGCTATACCTGTTTCTTTTGTCTTTCATTTGCCTGGTATATATTTTTCTATCCCTATATTTTCAGTCTATCTATTTCCTTAAAGCTGAAGTTGAAGTGAGTCTCTTGTAAGCAGCATGCAGTAGGGTCTTGTTTTTTGATTTTGATGGAGAAATCAGCCACTTTGATGGAGAATTTCATCCATTTACATTCAAAGTAATTATCAGTTGATACAGACATATTAACCCCATTGTTTTCAGGCAGATATGTAATTTATTTTTTCCTTTCTTCCTCTCTTATTCTCTAACTTGGTGATTTGATGATTTTCTGTAATGGTATATATAAATTTCTTTCTGTTTATCTTTTGTGTATCTACTATAGATTTGCTTTGTAGTTACCATGGGCTTATGTTTTCGATGTCATAATTCATATCTTCTAGTCACTGTATCCATTAAAAAATTAATGCAATTATTTTAAATATATATATTTATGTCTTAGAGATAGCTTAAAATAGTCTGATGAAATTGCTTAATATTCTTTTACAAAATTATTATAAATTATTTTTTCATAAGCTAGGAGAACTTTGAATGCTCACTAGTGATAGAGAGCTTCAGGTGAACTACTGAAGCAGTTGAGAACAGCATACTAAAACAGACTATCATCCAAAAAGGTCTGGAAGCAAAGAATAAACTAATAGTATTTCAAGTCAAAACATCTGAATTTTCAGATAAATTTAATCTACTTGACTTAAATTCTATCCGTAGCCCTAATGCCTAATGATTTTAAATCGCCTAGACAAAACTTTGTTGGTAAAGTAATGTCTCTGCTTCTTAATATGCTGTCTGGGTTGGTCATAGCTTTTCATTCACGGCTTCAGTCACCATCTGCAGTGATTTTGGAGCCCAAAAAAACAGTCTATCACTGTTTCCATTGTTTCCCCATCTATTTGCCATGAAGTGATAGGACTGGATGCCATGATCTTAGTTTTCTGAATGCTGAGTTTTAAGCCAACTTCTTCACTCTCCTCTTTCTCTTTCATCAAGAGGCTCTTTACCTAGCATAGGAATAGATAATTTGATCCTGGCAAGCATCTGTTTTAGGTTTTATTAGTGCTGGGACGCTTCAGTTTCCCTTTATTACTGGAGTGCAACACTGACTCCTAAAAATTTCGCTTTACTTTTGGACTGTGGCCATTACTTCTAGAGCTTCTGGAGTCCCAATACTAAGACCAGAGGATTTACCAAGGCGTTTATCTTGAGGGACACAAACTTGAACCTGTTTTTTCCCAGTACCTAATTATTGCTGAAGTCTCAGATCTTTTGACTCCTAGCTGCTATTTTCTGTGGGGTCTCTTTGAGATTCATTGTACAAGTGAAGCTTAAGAGTTGGCGGACTACTTAAGGGAAAGTTGCACACAGACTTGTGGTCTCCTTTTCTGCATTTCCCTCATTCACTGAGAGGGGGAAACCCCCCTCTTGGATACTGATCAGCTGCTTTGTGGCCCTAAACTCTTACCTCTGTGCCAGCAGAGCAAAATTGCCACATTCTGATTCAATTTCAAAGAGAGGATTTGTAGATGTAATGTTTTGACCCCCCAATCTTACAGCCTTAATGAACCAATCTATTCATAAGTAACATAGCAACTCCTGTATTTTTGTTCTTTGAGTCTCTTTATTAACTGGAACACTGTCCTAGAGTCATGCAAGGCTAAAACTAGAAAAGATCACATAGGTTTTTTTTTTTCCCACTCAACACCTTATTTTCAAATATGAGAAAAATAAGCTACCCAGAGATTAAATAATAGGTCCAAAATCTCTAATATCTTTTTAAACAAACAACCTCCTACTTCCAAGGATTTATAGAGACTATCTCAATGTGCTATATATCTTATCATTTTCTTCTCTCCCTCTCATTCTAACAAAGTTCTGTAAATTGCTCATGAAGTTTTCTAGTTACTACCACAAAGTAACAATTGTACATTCTCGCTGTTCAGTATGGTTATTCTTGAAAAACTTATCTCCCTAAGTATGCTGGTTGCTTCAGCAAATTTTGATAATGTTATGCTCACTGCTCTCCCTATCCTTGAAGTGACAGTAATAAGGATTTCTTCTTCAGCTCATTCCAAGAAAATGTTTGCCTCATTAGCTCAGGAAACACTATCACAAGCTAATTCATTCAGTAGTAAAGGCAAGACAGATACCATACGGTTTCACTCTGCAAATGTGCTCTCAGTACATTAAAAAAGAGATCAAAGCAACACATTTATCTATGTTTTTGCCACTGTGAAATTAATGTCCAACAACAACAACAAAAATCTATACATGGTGACTGTCAAACAGAAGTAGCTTTCATTTCTTTCTGAAACAGACAACATGGCCCACACACTAATTCACCTGCTCATGAAAACTCAGCTACTGTTGGAATTAGAACCAGAGTCTTATGGAAAAATTGATACAGATGTAGTCAGCTGGGTAAAGTTTCTATTTCTTTCAAGCATACAGGGACAGTATTTTTTGCCCTTGATTTGCACATGTAATATATCTAATAATAAAACTGCAAACAGAAGTCACAGTAAAATTTGCTTTGTGTGGATCAAAGCCCAGTTTCTTTCCCTCCGAGCCAAAGAATTAGGCAAAATCTACCAGGCTCCCTTATAACTAGCTATCATTGTGTTCTAGTCAACAGAATGTGGTCAATTCCAGGTCTGGCTTACAAAGATCTCCCATCTATGACCTTACTCTCTCTTGTTCCCCATCTGTTATCTGCATGCAGAGGAATACAGGCCCTGTAAGGTGGTAGATCCTAATGATAGAGAATGCCTGCAACCCAGAGTAATTTGTGGAGAACAGTTCGCCAACCTCTGTTACTACTGATCTACATTGGACTATGCTATTTTTAGAATTTAAGGTACTATTTTATTTGTTTGCAATAAATAAAGTTTCCTTCTAACTTCTTACAACTTTAATTTTTTTTTTCATGATTTACTGCACTGGCTATGTTCTCCAATAAGATGTTGAATAGAGGTGGTGATATGTGGGAGGAACATTTTCAATAGCTTGGTATTATGAGATTTGCTGTAGGGCTTGGTAGGTGCGCTTCATCAGATTAAAATGTTTCCCTTTATTGATACATTGCTAAAAGATTTATCATGAAAGGTACTGGATTTAATTACATACTTCTCAGCATCTATTTAATAAACTGGAGGTTTATGTACCATTTAAGTTAGGAGATTTTCATATACTTGTTGTCTTTAGCGTTTAAGCTGAGGACTGTGAAGAAAGCTGAGCACTAAAGAATTAATGCTTTTGAACTGTGGTGCTGGAGAAGACTCTTGTGAGTCCCTTGGACTGCAGGGAGATCCAACCTAAAGGAGACCAGTCCTGGGTGTTCATTGGAAGGACTGATGCTGAGGCTGAAACTCCAATACTTTGGCCACCTCATGCGAAGAGTTGACTCGTTGGAAAATACTCTGATGCTGGGAGGGATTGGGGGTAGAAGGAGAAGGGGACGACAGAGGATGAGATGGCTGGATGGCATCACCAACTTGATGCACATGAGTCTGGGTGAACTCCGGGAGTTGGTGATGGACAGGGAGGCCTGGCATGCTGCAATTCATGGGGTTGCAAAGAGTTGGACACAACTGAGCAACTGAACTGAACTGACTGATGGAGAACTTAGAATCATGTATGTCTTATCTGTTTGTGTAACTAGAACATGTTTCTCTTGCAAGCAACCTCTAGTTGATCTGGCTACCCCCAGGAATAGAGACAAAGGGCTGCTTAGCAAGTGGCTTTAATCTACACTCATAATATATATCTATCTTATTATCTTCAATCAAGAAGATCTTAGTACATAAATAGTGTACTTTTTATGCAAATAAAACTTCGAAACAATACCTAGTCCTCAATTTCAACTATATTATTGTTTCAAATTTCTCTTAAAAGTGAATTCCAGAGCCATGACTATTACCAGTTCTATGGAGGAACATTTTTGTTGTCCAAACACAGTATATGTATGTCATGAAATTTATATCTGACTCAAGTAGAGCTATTGCATTAAATGGCATACTCTTTATCATCTGAGCCATTAGGGAAGACTGCTGCATTAATTAAAAAATAGTTATTGATCATTTACTATGGGTTTGTCATCTTCTAAATTCTAGAAAAGCTGTAGAAAATGGCATAGGCAAAGTTCCTGTGCTCATGAACTTTATATGATAGTGTAGAAGAAAAACAATAATCAAGTTAGAAAATACACCCATTTTGATAGAGATAAATGTTATGAGGAAAATGAAATGGGAAGCAAGAGCTAGTCGAGGTAAAGTAGTTAGGAAAGTAACGCAACTTCTATTAACCCCTCAGATGTCCAGTTGGTTCTCACTTTCTCCCTCTTTGAAAAACCTCAGGTGAAAGTAACTAAAAAGACCTGAAAATGTCACCCCTGTCAGAGACCCTAATAAATCAAATTAAAAGATTAAATAAATAAATATATATATACATACATATATATATAAAGGGGGAAATTACAAGAGTGAAATTACTCCAGGGGAAATATTGAAGAGGTAGTCAGCATCTCTCTGCCCCTAAGAAAAACAATCCTGTCGTAGACTATTGCCCACCCAGTTCTACTCCTGTTTCCTTAAGATTCTCGGTGAAAGACTTACACTTTGGTACTAATTTTTTTTATCAGAAATAGGAACTGAAGAACTTGATAAGGCACAATATCTGTTCCCAGCACAGTAAGTTCCCAATGCACCAATCTGCCACATTCCAATGCTTTGTGAGTTGGATTTTTGGAACTAAGACTACATTTCCCTGTAGTAGCAATGAAATTAATTGCAAATTAAACCCCTCAGCAAGTTTACAAAAGCCTGCCCAATTTTAAATGCTGCTGAGAGTCTGCAAACTAGCAGTGAAAAACAGAGTTCAGTCACACAACTAGGGAATACGTTTTTTTAAATGCTGAGTGAGAAGCAATTTATCTTAAATGGCATTGCATGAAGGAATCAAGGTTTATGAAGGATTATTAAGGAGGATTCTGAAGAGGCTTTCTGGCAACTTTAAAAATTCTGGTGAATAATAGAATAGGTTAAATAGCTATTGTCTAATTTTAGTTTATAAATTTTGGCCCTCTTTATTCTTGGTATAGCTGCGATAATGTTGTTGAGGGGTGTTGTCTGGTTGGTTGGTTTTTTCCTTTTTGTTCTTCTGATGCATAACTGCCCATGACTAGAGATGGTTGACTCAGGGCTCTTTGCAAGGCTGTGATGGTGTTGGGAACTCATGCAAGGTACAGAGAGAGTTGGCAGGGGTGAAGGGGAGTAAGTGAAAAGAGAGAGTTCTAAATCAGAAGTTCTCAAAATTTAGCATGCATTAGAATTCCTTGAAAAATTCTAGAATTCTAGAAAACCTAGACAGTGTATTAAAATGTAGAGACATTATTTTGCCTACAAACGTCTGTACAAGTCAAAGCTCTGGTTTTTCCAGCAGTCATGTATGGATGTGAGAGCTGGACAATATAAAAGGGTGAGTGCCAAATAATTGATGCTTTTGAACTGTGGTGCTGGAGAAGACTCTTGAGAGTCCCTTGGACAGCAAGGAGATCAAGCCAGTCAATACTAAAAGAAATCAGTTCTGAATATTCATTGGCAGGATTGATGCTGAAGCTGAAGCTCCAGTACTTTGGCCACTTGATGCAAAGGGCCGACTCATTGGAAAAGACCCTGATGCTGGGAAAGATTGAAGGCAGGAGAAGGGGCAACAGAAGTTGAGATGGTTGGATGGCATCACTGACTCAACAAACATGAGTTTGAGCAAACTCCAGGAGATGGTGGACAGGGAAGCCTGGCATGCTGCAGTCCATGGGGTCACAAAGTCAGACGCAACTGAGCAACTGAACAACAAAAAAGAATTCCTTGGCTTACTTGACAAAACATAGATTTCTGATCCTCATGCCAGATCATGTGATCAATAGATCTGGGACTGGGCAGAGATTTGCATTTCTAACAAGCTCCAGGTAATGATGCTACCAATTTAGGAAGGACATTTTGAAAACAACTATTCAAAACACAAAAGGTTCAGGTTAGAAACAACACTAAAGTCTTGAAGCAGGCACAGCTGTCAGCCAGGCTAGTTATATATTATCCTGATGCTTAAGGATGTCATGTTACTGACTCACTGCTAATGATATGAGTGATTGGGTCAGGAAGGACCACTGTGTCAAGCCTGTTCCAGTGTCTTAAGGTGTCTGAAAGCAGGTAAAAGGATGACTAATGTTCTTCCCAGATTTCCATGACTCTTCTTCCACTATAAAGAACAATTCCTGGGACTATCTGAGATAATTTTAGAAGCTGATTTAACCCTTTTAGACCACAAATCCACTACTTGATAGGTGTCACTTTATAGCTTACTCAGCAAATATGTATTAAGTGACTACTACTTGCAAGACACTGTGATAAATAGGAGATGGGGTTGGGGGGAGAGAAAATTATTTCATCCAAAGGCAGAGCAATCATGTATATGAATAACTAAAATCAAAGTATCTTAAACACATCCTCAGAATGATACAGGTAAAATGCAATGAGACTCTTAACAGTGGGAAGAATGTTTTCTACCTGGAGAAGCAAATCAAGAAAAAGCAACATTTAGGTATAAAATTGACCAAGAGATAAGGTTATGGATTTAAGAAATTGGGAGTATAAAAGGGAAATGACAGACTAAAAATATGTGTCCAGGAAGAGATAGCCATGTGAGAAAGTTATGCAAGTCAGAGAGAGACATATATAGAAGAATGATGAGATGTTCCAGTTGGCTGGAGTTCAGGAAGATGGGAAGGTAAACTAGCGTTAGATCATGAGGCCCTTAAAAAGCAACAAGTAAGTTTGGAATTTACTAGGTAGCAGGAGAACTCTGAAAGTTTTTGAATATAGACATAATCATTCGGAATGATATTTTAGGATAATTTATTGGGCAGCAGAAAGTTTGGAGGTGGTAAGAAAGCTACTACAGTAGCCAAGACGGGGGAAAGAAACTAGGGAAGGGCAGTAAGAAGAGAGTGTTTGAGGAGGATGGGTGCTGTGATGGATAATGTAGGGGAGAATCATCATTACCCAGAACTGAGGTCAAGAATGTAAGAGACAGAGATGAAAAAAAAGAACGCTGACATTTTGAACCATAGTGACTCGTCAGACAGTAGCATCTTCAACAGGAATGTGAAAGTTCTAACAAATATCCTAGAATAGCTGGTATCATGGATTCTACACCATAAGGGAGATGAAAATTTTGTCATAAAATCCTAACTTTGTGTGGTTCCATTATTTAGCTCCATTTACCTTGGACTACAACACTGAAATCAATGCTTATTAATTTCTTTACCTCAATCCACATGTGAAAGTGTAAATATATAATTAAAGCAAAATGTCAAGGAGTACTTGTACTTAACCTTCCCACATATAATGCACTCTGATATTTCCTATCCTGTTCCATTTCACTTTTTAAAATACTTGCAACCACCAAATTGCTTCCATGGCTCACTAACGTGTGGCATCACAAAGTCTAAAAAACACTACCATGAGCAGGAAGATTCAGCAATTATGGACACGGTATTGAAAGGCAAGAGTATTTTTTTTTTACCATATGTAAGATGAAAACTTATGTAGACAGAATGCATCCTTCTTACTCTCTAGAATATTTTACTTGTCCACAAATGTAAGACACATAAATATCAAGCCTTACTATAATGGAAAACTACCCCTACTAAAGAGAAGTATTTTCTGTGTCTATTTTAACCAGATGCTCAAAGTATTAGACACAGTTCATTTGTGTACCTTATGAAAACTTAGTACTGTATATGAAAACTCATATTTATAACCTAAAAAAAAATTGAGATAGGGAAGCTGAACATTCACATTTCAAAGGCAACCTTCACTTAATGAAGGAATTATGTCAATAAGTTTAAATAGAAATAATTCTCCTAATGCACTTAAGTCACCAATAAAATTAACTAATCACTTGACAGAACCAGCCAAAGGGAAACTAGGTTAAAAAATATCACTGTCAATTTCCTTTTAATCAGAGAAGAAAATAGAACATTGAAACAGGGAAGATGTTCCAAGGAAAGATGTCTCCATTTATAAAACTGTTTTTTATAGTCAACTTTTTTAAAGTACCAGGATAAGGCAGAGATGTTACAGTCAGTGATGATAGAATTTGCCTTGCTCCTCAGTTAGGTCTGATGAGAGGGGCAAGAGTTGCCCATGAATAAGCTAAGGATATAGTTTGTTCCAGCTTTCCTGGTGGCTCAGACAGTAAAGAATCTGCCTGCAATGCAGGAGACCTGGGTTCAATTCTTGGGTCAGGAAGATCCCCTGGAGAAGGGAATGGCTATTCACTCCTGTATTCTTGCCTGAAGAATTCCATGGACAGAGGAGCCTGGTGAGCTACAGTCCATAGCGTCACAAGGAGTCAGACACAACTGAGTGACTTTCACACACACACACACACACACACACACAGAGTTTTTTCTCACTAGCTTTTATCAGCCATAATACATCACTTCAATGAAACAGATGCCACATGTGCGCTTCCCTGAAGGAAGACTGGGAAAAACAGAAAAGTAAATTGTCTGCTGTTGCTGCTGCTAAGTCGCTTCAGTCGTGTCCGACTCTGTGTGACCCCAAAGACGGCAGGCCACCAGGTTCCCCCATCCCTGGGATTCTCCAGGCAAGAGTATTGGAGTGGGTTGCCATTTCCTTCTCCAATGCATGAAAGTGGAAAGTGAAAGTGAAGTCGCTCAGTCGTGTCCGACTCTTAGTGACCCCATGGACTGCAGCCTACCAGGCTCCACCATCCATGGGATTTTCCAGGCAAGATTACTAGAGTGGGGTGCCACTGCCTTCTCTGAAGTAAATCATCTAGTCACAACCAATTCTTCCTCAATAAGGAACAGAATAAAAACTAACTTAAAGTGGACCTTACTATATGCCAGTACACACACTTGGGATTCTCTTACACAAAGAGGTATGTATGTGACACCCACTTTACAGGCAGATAAACTAGAATTCTAAGAAGTTAAATAACTTGGCCAAAGCTACATAGCTGGAAAGTGCAGAGTTGATGTTGGAAGGTAAATTCCTTAGTTCCTTACACTCCCCAATAAGAAATACAAGGAAGTTGCACAAGAGCAAGTCAACTGATTTCTAGTTGTAGTCCTTTATGGAGCTTTATTCAAAAAGATAATTGGCTTCAGAGTGTATGTTTGGATATACAGTGTATGCAGCAGGAAGGGCAATCAAGACTTCCAACAATAAATCTTCCCAGATGCTTGGCTGGTGAGATTGTTTTCCCCGTTTCTTCCACCCCCTGATCTGTCTACCTCCCTCCACCTTTGGGTTTTCATTTCTTTCATCAGTAGCCATGGTAACACCTAAAGATAAAACACAGGCAGGAGAGTCTCACAAGCATCTTGAAAGGCGGAAGCTTGCCAGCATTTTTCATCAGAGGAATACTGTGCACCACACAAACAAACAGCACCCTTCTCATTCTCCCCCATTCATTTTCCACCCACTTAGTGGCAGCCAAGGCCATTTTTGAAGCTTAGGAGATGACTGTCTGGTACATTTGTATTCAAAAATTTGCAGATCAGTCTTTCGGTGTTTCAAAAAATGCTTGAGCTGGAAACGGTTGAATTTATCTCATTCCTCCCTTATTAACCCTTACCTAAGAATGAGGCATTAGCCAGAAATGACTTTTCTGGAAGATGATCTGTGCACTGTTTCCCATAATCAGAGATGACTTTAAATCATAGCACTCCTCTGGCTTCCCATATAAACTGAATATTCAATACTCTTTTACCACAAGGAGGCTCTTCTGAATTTCTCTGCTAGATTGTGAATATTGATAGATAGGAGAGTGGAATCTGAAAATAGGCTTGGTTCAATGTGTTTTATTTAAAAACAGCCTTGATTAGATTCATGAATATCTGGTTCACCCAGCCAGAATACCTAATTTTTGACTGCATGGCTATAAATCAGAGATTACAAAGCAATGATCATCTGGAACATATTAAAACGTGGAGGGTTTGCAGGCATGGATGCAATGTGGATGGGCACACTGTATGATGTATGTTTGAGAACAGGCATAAAAAATAGTCCTTTTTTAAGCTTTATTATATCTCCAATTGCCTGATTTGGCACTGATGATTATTATTTAGAGTTCTTAATTATTTTAATGGGCTTTCTCTACAAAGTACTGATGACTTTCTAATGGACAAAGTCCTTAAACAAACACGTTATCTCTTTATGATGCGGGACACACTGACCTCATGGTTTCCTGACAACCTCCATTCTAGCAATCAATATTTTGTGACAGCCTATTCCCTGGTGGCTCAGTGAGGAAGACCCTGCCTGCCAATGCAGGAGACCCAGGTTCCATCCTTGGGTCAGGAAGATCCCCTGGAGGAGGAAATGGCAACCCACTCCAATATTCTTGCCTGGAGAATTCCATGGATAGAGGAGCCTGGGAGGCTACAGTCCATGGGGTCACAAAAGAGTTGCACACAACTTAGCTACTAAACAACATTAAGTCACAGCCACTGATATTTTATATACATAAAATATCCCACAACCTTTTGTGGTATAGATTTTTCACCTCACTTATAACAGAGGAAATTGATGCTCAGAGTGATTAAATAACTTCCCTGGGTCATTACAGCAAAGCAACAGCAAAGTGGGAATGAGATGAAGGTCCTATTACTGCCCACACTCTTTCCTTCCAACTTTATGTCAGTTACCCAGAGCTGCAGTCACTTCATAAGCATTCAAAGATATTCCCCTATGAGCCCTTCTTCTGATCACTGTATTTATTTTCTTTTTAACTTTTTATTTTGTATTGGGGTATGGCCAGTTAACAAACAATGATGTGATAGTTTCAGTGAACAGCAAAGGGACCCAGCCATACATATACACGTATCCATTCTCCCCCCAAACCCCCTCCCATCAACATAACGTTGAGCAGAGTTTCATGTGCCATACTGTAGATCCTTGTTGGTTATTCATTTTAAATACAGCCATGTGTACATGTCCATCCCAAACTCACACCATATTTGTTATATTTGCACATCTTCTGAGTTCTCTGGCCCATTATCCCTTCTTTGTTATAATTTATCAGCATCTTTAGCACAAAATCCTTCCTAGTATGACCAGTTTAGCTTTTGTTCTGCTGCACACTTGATTCCTACAAATTTGTTTCCAATTCCCCAGTTGTACCCACCTTGACACTTACCAACCCT
Organism: Bison bison bison; assembly: GCF_000754665.1. Classification (NCBI taxonomy): domain Eukaryota; kingdom Metazoa; phylum Chordata; class Mammalia; order Artiodactyla; family Bovidae; genus Bison; species Bison bison. The sequence goes on along the minus strand of NW_011494754.1, from coordinate 1,895,111 downwards.
GAGTAAATCCTACACTTGGAGGCCACTGGAAGGCAAGAAAACAAGTGAACCATTTGCAGATAAGTGAAAGTGAAAGTCACTCCATTATGTCCGACTCTTTGTGACCCCATGGACTGGAACCCACCAGGCTCCTCTGCCCATGGAATTCTCCAGGCAAGAATACTGGAGTAGGTTGCCATTCCCTTCTCCAGAGGATCTTCCTGACCCAGAATCTTCCTGATTCTTTACTGTCTGAGCTACTGAAGAATCCCCTTGCACTGTGGTAAGCCTTTGAAGTGAAGTGAAGTGAAGTCCCTCAGTCGTGTCTGACTCTTTGCGACCCCATGGACTGTAGCCTACCAGGCTCCATCCATGAGATTTTCCAGGCAAGAATACTAGAGTGGGTTGCCATTTCCTTCTCCAGAGGATCTTCCTGACCCAGGGATTGAACCTGGGTCTCCCGCATTGCAGGCAGACACTTTACCGTCTGAGCCACCAAGGAAGCCCGACATCTTAATTTCATCTCTAGTCACATTCTCAAACTCTATTCCAAAACTTTTGCCCTCCGACTTCTAGCCACAATCCCTCACATCTTTATCTCGACAATAAGTTCACTTTCAGTTTTACCGAAGTGATTGAAGCCCTTTAACATGAAATGTACAGTTTCCTCCTCTTCATCTCAATCATTTTTTTCTCTTTCTTCCACCTTAGGGGGAGAAAAATGATTCATCTCAGAATCTCGACCATCATGTATCACCTTTCAACAAATTAAATGACACAAGAAGAAAATAATCAGTCAAATCCAGAATATGAGACATTCTACAATATAAATGGCTCTGCTTTTTCTCAACAAATAAATGGCATGGGAGAAAAGCATTGTTAGAGATTGAAAGAGATTTAAAAGAAATAATTACCAAAAGCAATGAGTAGACCTTACATTGATGCCAATGCAAACAAGGTATATACGTAAAAAGACATTTGGAGACAGTTAAAGACAATTAAATATGGAGTATTAAATGACAGTGAGAAATTGATGTTAACTTTTTAGGTCTGATAATACTGTTATGGTTATGCAAACAAATGTCCTTATTAGTTTAGAGATACATATTGAATTATTATGAGTGAAATGATACATGTTACCTGGAATGTGTCTCAAAATACTTTGATGACTCTTTTTTCCCTGTGTGGGGAATAGATGGAACAAATTTTGGAAAATGTTGACAATCAAAGCTAGGTGATGGGTAACTGGGAAATTATAGATTCTATTCTTGTGTATGTTTGCGAATATACATATTGATTGAAAATTCTGAAAAAAAAAGCAAAGTGTAAGGGAGCAAAATTTGCCACCCCAAAATGTGTCTCTATGGCATGAGTATTATTTTAAGCTGATTATTTTTAAGAAGCAGAAGACATAGAAAGACTTTCTTTTCACATCCTTCTTAGCTGATAAAGGGTCTGTTCTTTAAATAGAACTATCACTAGAGGTATCTGCAAAGAATATGGGCTCAGTGTGGTGGAAGAAACTCAGCAGAGCCTAGAGGGCAGAGTCCACTCCAGATCCAATGTAGACCAGCAAACATATTTTTTTTTTAACCAAACATTTGCTTTTCCATCTCCATGTAAATTGCCTTCCTCCCCTTTAAAGTCCCAAACCACTACCCTCAATATCCTCTTTTGTCTTTAGCTGAAGATGGTATTTAAAGTGAGGATTTCAGCCATTTTGGCAAATTACTCACTTCGCCTGGGTCTCTCCCATGTGCCCATGTTATTAAACTTTTGTTTGATTTTCTCCTGTTAATCTGTCTCATGTCAATTTAATTCTTGGACCAGTCAGAAGAACCTAGAAAGGTAGAGGGAAATTTATTCCTCTCAGACAAAAACAACTAAAAATGTTTTTTTAATCATTATTTAAAAATCATTCCCCTTCTCTAACATCTTAAATCTCCCTCTATTTGTTCACCCACCCTCCGCCTTCAAACAAGCTGGCCTCTTCTGTCCTAAGATTCTCTGAATAGCACTGCTTCCAGAAGCTATAATTATCTCCCTATCTTTCTTGAAACCCTGAAATTTCAAGAAAGGAATCCAGATCATTTCTGCCTTTCCCAAAATTACATTCACTCTTTATCCCTCCATTTCCTCTTCCCCGGCAGTGACTTCTGCTCTCTTCTCAACTTTGCCGGTTCTAAAAATCTAAGGTACCTTAGCACTAACCTTTATACAAACAGAAATCTGTCTCTCTGTCTCTTTCTGTAGCCACCGCTTCTTCTCTTCTAGACCATTCTAAATGCTTTATTTACATTTATTAACACACATAATCATAATTACCCCAACAATCCTATGAGATAGGTACTATTATTATCCCCACTTTACAAAAGGGAAAAATCAAGCCTGGGGAAGGTCAAATAACTTGTCCACAGTCACACAGCTAGTAACCCGGTGGGGCTGATAGCCTGGGCTTTCTGACCTTCGGTGTATGACCTTGACCGTCATGCCAAAATGCCTTTTATTGGAGGTTAGCATGGGACACTTTCTTCTCCACAAGCTTGTGTGTGTGATGTACAATGCCACAAGGAGATAAGTATATTCAGGACAGTAAAAAATTAATAAACAGAAACCTCAAGTAAATAAGAGTCTGGAGACCAGAAGGGTAAGCTTTCAAGCCCTGTGATGATAGCAGAACCCCACAGGAAAAAGAAAGGCTCCTCTTCTTCCCTGGCAAGGATGCAGCCAATGAAGAGCCATAGACTCTGTTTTGTTGAACCCTCCCAACTTCTTTTCCTCCCTATAAAAGTGCTCTCCCTCCTTTGCCATGCAGCGACTTGCACATATCTCACTGTGATTGCAGACTTCAAACTGTAATTCTCTGCTAGTCCCAAATAAATTCACATTGGCTAGAGAAGCATCTGGCAGTCTATGTACTTCAGGTCAGCATTTTGGTGGCCTTTACAAGAACCAGAGAAGACCCTTACAGGTTCCAGGGCTGGTGAGCAAACAAATACATTATCCACAAATTGAGTTTTCTGAGCTCACTATTTTTCTCGCCAACCCTGGAGTCTGAAGGTACATCTTTCTCCTAGATCTCAAGAACACACTTTACTGGCATTTGAAGCTCTCCAGATTTTATTCAGTATCAACTTAGAGGCTTTGTCTTTATGAGAAAGGCCTTTTTCTACATGTGAGTACAATATGTCCCCTACATATGAGTGAGTTCCGTTCCAAGAGTGCATTCTTAAGTCCAATGTGTTCATTGAGTCCAATAAAGTTAGCCTAGGTACCTGACTAACACAATCAGCTATATAGTACTGTACTGTAATAGGTTTCAAATACTTTTCACACAAACAGTACGTAAAAAAACAAACAAAAAATAAACATTTTTAATCTTACAGTACAGTACCTTGAAAAGTATTGTAGTACAGTATAACAGCTGGTATCCAGGGGCTGGCCTCAAGTCAACAGGCAAGAAGAGTTACTGACTGGAGGAAGGAGTGAGGTGGAAGACAGTAGAGCTGAAGGATCATCAGCAATAGGAAATGGAGGGAACACTGCAATTTCACTCATGTTCGATATTGATGGCACAGGTTCTGGTTCCTTGCTGGAGCCAGATACACCTTTCCATCTTTGAAAGTTTACAACTTGAAGGTTCATAAGTAGGGGACTTACTGTATTTGATACTCTGGTCTGATTTTGAGATTAGACTGTTGTAGTCAAGGCTATGGTTTTTCCAGTGGTCATGTATGGATGTGAGAGTTGGAGTGTGAAGAAAGCTGAGGGCCAAAGAATTGATGCTTTTGAACTGTGGTGTTGGAGAAGACTCTTGAGAGTCCCTTGGACTGCAAAGAAATCCAACCAGTCTATCCTAAAGGAGATCAGTCCTGGGTGTTCATTGGAGGGACTAATGTTGAAGCTGAAACTCCAATACTTTGGCCACCTGATGTAGAGAGCCGACTCATTTGAAAAGACCCTGATGCTAGGAAAGATTGAGGGCAAGAGGAAAAGGGGACTACAGAGGATGAGATGGTTGGATGGCATCACCGACACAATGGACGTGGGTTTGGGTGGACTCCAGGAGCTGGTGATGGGCAGGGAGGCCTGGCGTGCTGCAGTTCATGGGGTCGCAAAGAGTTAGACATGACTGAGTGACTGAATTGAACTGAACTAAATCCAAGCTGAGTGAAAATGTCTTCAGCCCATTTTTTCAGAAACAGGTTGCTTCTCTGAAACTGCCAGTTTTTAAGCCTTCAGCCTGTTACTTTGGAAGGGCTATTCTTGGGAAACTGGCTGATAAAGACTTTGGTCAGGCTCCTTGAGGACCAAGCTATCTCCTAGGAACTGCTGGGATTAGCCTACAAGCTGTTTGAATTGTGTTGCTTGAGCTGTTTGAACTGTTTGAAAATTGTTCTT